>NW_008751885.1:292968-301421 GCF_000715545.1 Opisthorchis viverrini | reverse complement strand
TGACTTATGGCACTCAAGAGCATTGAAAATGCACGCCAAATCGACAATGAAAGCGGGCGTGATGCCATTTACAAAAGTGTTACTTGTGCTAATTTCATGCGTTGGTGCCAGAGAGCTTTTCTATCCGAGTGAGGAGCGGACACTCATAAGAGATGAAAGAAACCAGTATGACACAGGCACGTCTACGTGGGTCCGAAATCTCGGCCGATGTACCAATATTGCCTTAATTTGTTTAACTGGCCTATGGGTAAAAAAAATAGAAAAGCTATGCACGCTGATGATCAGACTCATTTATTTCCTCGTGACGTTAAATGACGTGTGAGAACACCGCGGTTAAAGTTGATACTTCCATGGTTATCTTGTGAAAATCTCTCGCTTATTTGTTTACGACCACTACCCATCAGTTTGTAACAGCTTTGAAACCCCAGGCCACTGCATAAATGGGGAAATTAATTCCGTTGTGATTGTGAGCAGAGTAAAAGGAATAAATGTGTCGCCATATTTTGAGTCACAATCAGCGGACTCACCCTCAAAATCTTAAATGTAGCCTCAAGTGAATATATTCAACTGTTTTCAGAGTATAGACCTCGGCAACCAAAAAGCAAAGAACAGACTATTATTTGGGATTTTTATAGGTTGAAATCGGATGACAGGTGTGTTGTTTGTCGCAATCAAGGACTTAAGGGCTTTTCAGTACGAAGTGCTGTCTCGTTAGATGGAACCATAAATTACTCGGAAATAGAAAGTGCAAGCACCGAAAAAAATGATTTGAAAGTTCAAAATCTAGTCTGCTAAGGGCACAAAAACAGTCAGCTTAAACCACCCTGCTGTTCCTTACGATACACAATTCTGTCTTGTGTTAAAAGACTCGTGTCCTCCGTTATGTTGTATTATTTGTTCCAACCCCCTTACTCTCAAAAAATGCAGGGTGATAGATGTCTTAGTGGCACTTGTAAGGCTTGATATGTAGCCCACATTTGTGGTAAAACCATTGTTTTTACGATTTTCTGATCCTTTACGGCGGATTTGTGGACCTCTAAAACATCTAAGATTTTCACATTGACTGGTCTGTTGGCCACCGATCGTATAACTAGGCAAGGGTTTGCTCCAACATTTTTTACTGATTCAACCAATCGGCTAGTGAGGTTAATTCAACCTGGGTGATTTTTGCAAACCGGTAATCTGCGCCCATGCGATAAGGCCCTTGGTGTATAGTGCAAGACGATGCAAGTGATTCATCATCTACATCATATTTATACAGACTTTCTGTTTAGTTTCAGCGGGAAAGCTGCCATCGAATTGTAACTGCAGTGAAAAAAAACATTCATTCGACTTTTATAACCGATTCGAAAAACTATCCACCAGTGGCACTGTCGGTATTTGAAAAAATCACACGTTTTCAAATGCGTTACTCGGTTGATAGAGCTCTTATGCAAAACGTTTGGATACGCTTATTTACAACGTGTTGCAGGCCAAGAAAACGGTTCCCGCATTCAAAAACTACTCTCCCAAAATCCCTAAACACAAGGTTTGACTTAATTACTAGGTTTTTAGTTAAACGCAACCGGAAGGGCAAGAGAATTTATGAAACGCCCCTGCTCAACAAATATGGCTGATTGACATGCAAGTGAAGCAACACATGTGGTTGATTACAAGAATTTGGATGGGGGGGGGATTTCCAACACTTGAGAGTGTGAGATGTTAAAGCGGTGTATGCGAACCAACAAACGATATCTGCACACAAGAAACGTGTATTTAGCCAATTCACTTGTGCACACATCGCCATAGAGGACGATGTCACGCACTCAGCGTTTTTACAGATGAATGTCTTTGCAAGCTAGTAAAAATCGCGAGAGAAAATTCAAACACAGGCTTGGTGCTTGGATAACCGCTTTACTCTAGGGTTAGTTGGTAATTTTTAGGTTGAATTTAAGCAATATCTTTTGCTGAAGTTGCACTAGTCTGTTAAAAAGATGTTCGACCGATGTAGATGAGTAGGATGATCAGGTAGATGGGCTACTTTGGAGGTGTTTTGCTTTATTTATTGATGCATCTCAGGCTAGAAATCTCTGCTTGAAACCTAAAATAGAAAATAACGTTAAATAGGTCACGTCAAGAACCGAAACACTGTCAGATGGTAATGCATGTAGAGGAAGGTGACCCAAATCGACTTAGTGTATGGCGATTAAACTAGCTAATAATTGTGACCGACTATTCTTACTAAATTAGTGACGAAAGGATAAAGGGTTTGTGTAAAGAACAGTAGTTATTTAAGACATTATTCTTTTCTTTTTAGCAGATTCGACTTCACTGTAGGAACTCAAAAAGTTTTATGTTTGTGCTTAAGTTTTTTATTGAAACTGGTGATCTAATTGCGATGCCTGATAAATGAATATTAAGACAAGAGTCATGACCCATCACTTTCCTTCTGTCACTTTCAGAGGAACCATCCGACACGATTAAGGGAAAATGAAACAACAAACCGGGGAGAGTCAAGCTCTGTTAAAATGCAGCCATTTTTCAGAATAGTCTTTCTAAGCAGAAATGAATGCGTTATGATTGTCACTCACAAAAAGTACCTCATCCAAATTGCACTCACCATTCTGCAGAGCCTCCTTACTCCCCTTGGTGCAAAAAGTAGAAATGAGGGCGGATACTTTATCAAAATGAAATGAGAGCTGGCTTCTCATGACAACAAAGCCGCTCAGTGGCATTTACGGAGGATAGTTGGTAAAATGAACACATCGTCAGGCAATAAGCAAACTGGATTAACTTTATGCAGCACAACAAACCGAGCTCTTACAAAGACAATAACAGATAGACGTGTAAACGCAAACTCAGCTTTTCAGACGGGAGGTTGTGTTAACACTGGTCTTGCCTTATCAAAGTGTGCGTAAAATGATACCAGAACTTAGATATTAATGTTTCTTCCTCCTTATTTCTAACAGAGACCCAATCTCGTATGGAACAAGCCTCGTTGATTTTCTAACTCGGAATTAATTTTGGTATCAAATTGTTTACCTTTCTTACACCTAGGTTTCCGATTTTGTCTCATTAAGGGCTGCTAACCAACAGTCGTGAGAAAACACAAGCTTACGAGGTCTCACAAATGCATGTTGATAAAAATCACTATTGCAAATTCGAGCAATCGATTCTGACACAAGGCTGTTCCAGAAAACGCCAACGAGGGTTTTTTTCTGTGAAACTCTCTACTACTTGTGCAGCAAAAATATGTGCGAAAGCTATTTGCTGTTGCGACGAACTTTTGCTTTAGTTTGGAATGTGTGGCAGGATATGTTAGGAATTTTACTGCTGGTGGTCAACTGTTACCAGGATTTCACTATCATCCAAAGGGATCTGACACTTCACGAGTCATGAGCTTAGAGTCACAAAAGTGATGATTGTGCAGCGAAACTACTGGTCCTGGAAAACCAATCAACCACGCGTTTTTATCTGATTGAGACCCATTATTTGGATGCAACAGGGCTTACGTGTCTGATATTCAGAGTTCAAGAACGTACTACATACACTAATCGGTCACTGATCTAAGGTGTACCTATGACGTGTGTGATTTAAAATGGTTTTTACTTTTGTGCATCTTGAAAGGCTGGGGTCCACCAGCTGATTATCACCATTGGAATCCTAACAGATCTTTTGGCATGTGCTGAACAAAGCAACTTTGAACCCATATGTCTCACGAGCATCAATGAGGTCCGTAGCCGCATGGTGCATGGTGGACATTGTGAAATTTGAACCTGCACTTTAACCGGTCGAACCATGCTTGTTACATCTGACTCGTCCCAGCCATGACTGAAGATCTTGGTTTTTTCAATTACAAATATTTTGCAAAATGGAGTTTTTGCAAATCACTAATTGGGGTAAATTGCAACGCAGCAGTGAATTGCCTGGAATAAGACTGGTCCCCATCACTTACGAGGTTAGCAAAGCTAACCAAAGACTATAGGTTTATAAATGAATAAAATATGTTGACAAACAAGGAGTGGTCTGATGGACCATAAGAATAACATTTTGATACTGCTATGATGTACTGGAGACTTCACACCTTGTTAATTTGTATTGAAGTTCGGGTAAATATTTTTTATCCCATGTGCCATGTTTATTGGCTTTTTGCAAACAGTAGTCACGCGAAGGATGGAAAGCACTTTATAGAATGCCGTCTTTCAAATATTAAACACCTCTGTTCTACATTGAATGTTTTCAACAAAGTCCGCTGAAGTGTAATTTAGAAATGCATTTACCCGCAGCTCTCTTCAGGACTAATGCCTTCAGATAATCATAACCATTGTAAATTCTAAACCTGGTACTGTCATCGCCGTCTACTGAAATCCGGGTGATGAGTTTTAAATGTATGAACCTTGATTATGAGCGTCTCATCTCCGTAATAAGGAAGATTAACCTGTCTAATAAAAACAACTAAACAGCATCTCTCAAGATATCAAAAATGACTTTGTTTCGTTTTCCATCACTGGCAGTCATAATTACAGATTGATTGAACGAGGTTGTGCGTGCAGCTTGCCAAAGATGTCGAAATGATTTACGTTCATCCTAAACAATCTGTCAAACCATCACTTGGTGTTACGGGCTGAAAAGACGAAGATCAGCTGAAAAAATATAGCATATTTGAGATCTTGATTAAAACACAAGTGATCCTCGTTTCCGCTCTCAGATTGTACATCTTTTTGTCCACAAACACTATGGTTGAATTCAACAAGCCTTCTTGATTCGTTCGTTGGTGTCAACAGAAATCGCTACTACGGCGTTTCCGGTATTCTTATTTGCAAGTAATACACTTCAACCCGTACAAGTGTGATCATTCTGCACACGTTAGACAACATTATACGAGGCTAACAACGTACAGTAAAGGTGATCCTGTACAACTTGCCCGACTATTTTGATGCGAGCCAGCATTTCCGGTGGGATTGTGTAGCTTCTACTGCTCACTCAATGTAGTAACATCTATCCATCCATACAAAGCCATTATAAAGTCGTATACTGTCATTTGACGGTACCTGAAATATCGGAGTGAGATTTGCTTCGAGTCAGTGATTTAAGAAGAACATTTGTCGGTAGTTCGTTCCATTTGAGATGAACACTGACACAAATGGGCTTTTGAATACCAACAACCGTGGAGGTTCTACCTTGTACAGCTGAAAAACGCACGCAGGCTTGTCATACAATGAATTATTGGATAACATAGTATTCGAAGAAAAGCAAATCAGAGGGAAGCAACTTAACGAAAACGGTGAGCCTTCTAATCTAGTTTCTGGGTACATACAAAAGGTGAATCACCGGAACTAGAAGTACTTTTTAAATAATAGAGAACACAGCCTGCAATAATACGCTGATAGTGAAGTTAAATTGTGCCAGGATTTGTAATCAACTACTGAAGATTGCTTCCACAATCTCGTTTTAGGTTTCGACACTTTGGTCGTCAGATTTACGTCCAATATAACCGTGTGAATGATCCACACCAAAAATAGTAGATGATAATGATGACCAGTGATCTCATGATTTGAGGTTCAAAAGACAAGTATATTTACTTGGACTGGCTGGCCACCGACCCTAATTTTGGCACCATCATCAAGGTGAACTTGTTCAACAAACGTAATGGTTCTCGTGGCTACGGATACCATAAAAGTATAAGTAAAATCCAGTCTCCCGGGAGTGTGCAGTGTTGCCCTCCGCAGAATAGTTTCAATACCCTGTTAAACCCCCTGATATCGTCGTCAAAATCAAAGCAGGAGTTGAATAATTAGGAAAAATAGTGTTTTTGATGGAACTTGAAATGTTTTAATAGCTTCTGCGAGATGCATGTATTCTAATATAACAAACCAGCGAACTGGAGGCAGCTTAGACACCTAAAACCTAATTTGTATGAAATAATCCTTTGGTAGTCATCGTGGAATTCTTCAGCTTGCCAATCAAACAGGAAATGTGTTTAAAAGGCTGATTTATGGGCTTAGATCAAGTCAGTGTTTAGTTTTAGAAAATGATCTCTGGCCATTATAGTACCCTGCCGTTGCTTAACCCCCACATGCGTATATTTCATTGCTAGTGCCGTGATATATATATATATACTTATATATATATATATATATATCGCCGTCACTTTGTGATAATCAGATTCCGGCGCCGTAAAATTCTCACCGGCTTCACAAACTGGAACCGAAGTCTTTGATGCCATCAAAGCAGAAAGGCTAATCAGAATCAGCCTGATAATGATTAGCGATTTCTTGAATTAAAAGAAATCACATTATGAGGCCGTCTGGGGTGCACTCGTACTTCTGCGCTACAACACCAACGTGTTTTTCCAAGCGACCAATGTCTCCATGCATACGATAGCAGCAATGTTGCCCTCCCCCGAGAAAGAATAGATTAAATAGGTCACTAACCTGCATACTTTTATTACACTAAGTTGGGCTATGACTAGTTGCGCCTTATCCAATAAGGTTAATGTCCGGTGCTGCTCAAAAAGGCAACCATTATGCTCAGTGCCATTACGAGTTGGACTTTCTCACCATGAATTTTGCTCCGCCGGACTAGGTCAGCCCTTGATCGCCCTGTGAATCAGACTTTGAGGTCCGACACCGAGGGGGGGGGTTCACGAAACAAAACCCTATTTCAAGGCTCACCAGCCACACGACAATGATCGTGAAGGGAAGCCAGATAGATCTTTTACAAAGTGAAACCCGAGACGTTAGGATTCTTGAATGTGTCTGGAAGCCACAGGCTTAACAGGTCAACTGAGGCAATTGCAAAAGAATTCGAACACTGCTTGAGACTGACTGATAAAAAGGAACTTGGATGCTGGCCATTGCTCTACCGTTTACTAAAGTAAGTGGACAGAAGAAAGCTAAAGTAAACAAGGTGTCGGATCTGCAGTTGCAGATCAAATGAATTAGATAATGATAGGCGAAACAAACCTTCTCGACATGATATGATGATGATTACCGGATTCTGGTTCCTAAAAGCAATAGTTGCTAAATTGATCAGGATCTATGCCCCCGCAATGCCCCTCAGATAGGGAAAGGAGCAAATCGGGCGAATGCTTAATGAACACCGTTAGTTCATTCATTTTCAGCTGAAAGACATCACCAGCATTATACTGCAAACAATGCAGGCAATGCTGTTATCGTTGAAACGCTTAAAGACGGCCAAGCAGGAGCGACGGTTCGTAGCATGTTGTCTCACCGGGGTAGAAGCAATAACCGCTGTTGTGCATTCGACCGATTGCTTAGGTTAGATTCCAGTCACTCAGACATATCCACCAACACAACTGCGGTGTACTTTAGAGTGCATGGACTACGGATGGAGTGAGGATACGTTTGTCAGTCCATGGACCCTTCAAAAACAAAGCTAGGTTTCTCAAAACAGGCTGTGTACGCATGCAAACAGCTTCAGGTCAAGAACATTGGATGAAACTTGCCTCAGAGATAGGTTATTGATAGCTCACGGTAGTAGGTGATGCTGGCAGAAAAGCGACCTCTCCTGCACTCGCCTTTAGAAGAACAGAGAAATAGGACCGGTCAGAAAGTGTCCAGTCCAGGCAGTCAGGTTTCGGCAGAGCATCGTCCTTAGGCTGGCTCAGTTGTTTTCTTAGCCTGCCCCTCGTGACCGTAATTAACATGGTGGTAAGTATATCAAATATAAGGGTGGTCCCTTCATTTAGGATCAAGTGTCACCACCCCTTCGCCGTTCCGGAACACGGTGGATTTGGAACACTAGAAATGATAGAGACTGGTCCATGCACAGGAATCACGGAGTCATGTCGAGAGATCGTAACTAACGGAATGACCGACTTAGGGAAACCATATTTAGTTTCGATAAAAGCATACCCGAAACAGCCTAGATTGTAAATAGCAGGGGGTGAGAGAAAGACAAGGAAATCATAGCAGACACAGTAAAAACGAAAAATCTTTTGCAGTTTTGTTCTGAGTGTTACTTTAACACTAACCGGCGCCATCAGAAGAAAGAATTCGCATACCAATTCAGCGAACATCTTGTTTTCTTTTGAATAGATGATGACGATCCCGTTAAATAGGTTCTTGTGTTTTTTTCGGATGTCTAATTGCCAGAACACCCTAAACACTGACATAAATTATTGAAAACATGCGAATATAATTGAGGAACATTTCTACAAAGGAACACATCTTTTGATTTCTTACATGTACCGAAGCTGGGAATTATTCATGCGTAACTCGGTGGTGAACATGCAAAAACGCAATTTTTAAGGAGCAGTTTAAACTACATCATACTCAGTTAACCGAGCCATCTTGTTTTCATTTCGTAATGTCATTAAAGCATTTCGTTTCTTTTCAGTACCAATGCCACATGAGTTCGCTTTACATGGAACTATCAAATTCAACTAAACGAGGTGAATATTTTGTGTTGAAATCTTAAAATTTTTGGAATTAGAGAGTTGCAAGTTGATC
>NW_008751885.1:176169-292184 GCF_000715545.1 Opisthorchis viverrini | reverse complement strand
TATATATATATATATATATATATATATATAAGCAAAATGATTATCTTTAGGAGAAAATGGGTATAAGGATGGGAGGATTAAACACCATATTGTTGAAGGTCTTGTCATACAATGAATTATTGGATAACATAGTATTCGAAGAAAAGCAAATCAGAGGGAAGCAACTTAACGAAAACGGTGAGCCTTCTAATCTAGTTTCTGGGTACATACAAAAGGTGAATCACCGGAACTAGAAGTACTTTTTAAATAATAGAGAACACAGCCTGCAATAATACGCTGATAGTGAAGTTAAATTGTGCCAGGATTTGTAATCAACTACTGAAGATTGCTTCCACAATCTCGTTTTAGGTTTCGACACTTTGGTCGTCAGATTTACGTCCAATATAACCGTGTGAATGATCCACACCAAAAATAGTAGATGATAATGATGACCAGTGATCTCATGATTTGAGGTTCAAAAGACAAGTATATTTACTTGGACTGGCTGGCCACCCACCCTAATTTTGGCACCATCATCAAGGTGAACTTGTTCAACAAACGTAATGGTTCTCGTGGCTACGGATACCATAAAAGTATAAGTAAAATCCAGTCTCCCGGGAGTGTGCAGTGTTGCCCTCCGCAGAATAGTTTCAATACCCTGTTAAACCCCCTGATATCGTCGTCAAAATCAAAGCAGGAGTTGAATAATTAGGAAAAGTAGTGTTTTTGATGGAACTTGAAATGTTTTAATAGCTTCTGCGAGATGCATGTATTCTAATATAACAAACCAGCGAACTGGAGGCAGCTTAGACACCTAAAACCTAATTTGTATGAAATAATCCTTTGGTAGTCATCGTGGAATTCTTCAGCTTGTCAATCAAACAGGAAATGTGTTTAAAAGGCTGATTTATGGGCTTAGATCAAGTCAGTGTTTAGTTTTAGAAAATGATCTCTGGCCATTATAGTACCCTGCCGTTGCTTAACCCCCACATGCGTATATTTCATTGCTAGTGCCGTGATATATATATATATACTTATATATATATATATATATATCGCCGTCACTTTGTGATAATCAGATTCCGGCGCCGTAAAATTCTCACCGGCTTCACAAACTGGAACCGAAGTCTTTGATGCCATCAAAGCAGAAAGGCTAATCAGAATCAGCCTGATAATGATTAGCGATTTCTTGAATTAAAAGAAATCACATTATGAGGCCGTCTGGGGTGCACTCGTACTTCTGCGCTACAACACCAACGTGTTTTTCCAAGCGACCAATGTCTCCATGCATACGATAGCAGCAATGTTGCCCTCCCCCGAGAAAGAATAGATTAAATAGGTCACTAACCTGCATACTTTTATTACACTAAGTTGGGCTATGACTAGTTGCGCCTTATCCAATAAGGTTAATGTCCGGTGCTGCTCAAAAAGGCAACCATTATGCTCAGTGCCATTACGAGTTGGACTTTCTCACCATGAATTTTGCTCCGCCGGACTAGGTCAGCCCTTGATCGCCCTGTGAATCAGACTTTGAGGTCCGACACCGAGGGGGGGGGGGGCACGAAACAAAACCCTATTTCGAGGCTCACCAGCCACACGACAATGATCGTGAAGGGAAGCCAGATAGATCTTTTACAAAGTGAAACCCGAGACGTTAGGATTCTTGAATGTGTCTGGAAGCCACAGGCTTAACAGGTCAACTGAGGCAATTGCAAAAGAATTCGAACACTGCTTGAGACTGACTGATAAAAAGGAACTTGGATGCTGGCCATTGCTCTACCGTTTACTAAAGTAAGTGGACAGAAGAAAGCTAAAGTAAACAAGGTGTCGGATCTGCAGTTGCAGATCAAATGAATTAGATAATGATAGGCGAAACAAACCTTCTCGACATGATATGATGATGATTACCGGATTCTGGTTCCTAAAAGCAATAGTTGCTAAATTGATCAGGATCTATGCCCCCGCAATGCCCCTCAGATAGGGAAAGGAGCAAATCGGGCGAATGCTTAATGAACACCGTTAGTTCATTCATTTTCAGCTGAAAGACATCACCAGCATTATACTGCAAACAATGCAGGCAATGCTGTTATCGTTGAAACGCTTAAAGACGGCCAAGCAGGAGCGACGGTTCGTAGCATGTTGTCTCACCGGGGTAGAAGCAATAACCGCTGTTGTGCATTCGACCGATTGCTTAGGTTAGATTCCAGTCACTCAGACATATCCACCAACACAACTGCGGTGTACTTTAGAGTGCATGGACTACGGATGGAGTGAGGATACGTTTGTCAGTCCATGGACCCTTCAAAAACAAAGCTAGGTTTCTCAAAACAGGCTGTGTACGCATGCAAACAGCTTCAGGTCAAGAACATTGGATGAAACTTGCCTCAGAGATAGGTTATTGATAGCTCACGGTAGTAGGTGATGCTGGCAGAAAAGCGACCTCTCCTGCACTCGCCTTTAGAAGAACAGAGAAATAGGACCGGTCAGAAAGTGTCCAGTCCAGGCAGTCAGGTTTCGGCAGAGCATCGTCCTTAGGCTGGCTCAGTTGTTTTCTTAGCCTGCCCCTCGTGACCGTAATTAACATGGTGGTAAGTATATCAAATATAAGGGTGGTCCCTTCATTTAGGATCAAGTGTCACCACCCCTTCGCCGTTCCGGAACACGGTGGATTTGGAACACTAGAAATGATAGAGACTGGTCCATGCACAGGAATCACGGAGTCATGTCGAGAGATCGTAACTAACGGAATGACCGACTTAGGGAAACCATATTTAGTTTCGATAAAAGCATACCCGAAACAGCCTAGATTGTAAATAGCAGGGGGTGAGAGAAAGACAAGGAAATCATAGCAGACACAGTAAAAACGAAAAATCTTTTGCAGTTTTGTTCTGAGTGTTACTTTAACACTAACCGGCGCCATCAGAAGAAAGAATTCGCATACCAATTCAGCGAACATCTTGTTTTCTTTTGAATAGATGATGACGATCCCGTTAAATAGGTTCTTGTGTTTTTTTCGGATGTCTAATTGCCAGAACACCCTAAACACTGACATAAATTATTGAAAACATGCGAATATAATTGAGGAACATTTCTACAAAGGAACACATCTTTTGATTTCTTACATGTACCGAAGCTGGGAATTATTCATGCGTAACTCGGTGGTGAACATGCAAAAACGCAATTTTTAAGGAGCAGTTTAAACTACATCATACTCAGTTAACCGAGCCATCTTGTTTTCATTTCGTAATGTCATTAAAGCATTTCGTTTCTTTTCAGTACCAATGCCACATGAGTTCGCTTTACATGGAACTATCAAATTCAACTAAACGAGGTGAATATTTTGTGTTGAAATCTTAAAATTTTTGGAATTAGAGAGTTGCAAGTTGATCAAGGAAGGAGGATTTCAAGCAGAGCACATGACACATTGTTTTTATATAAGTTCAGGCAACAAGATAGTTGTCTGCATTTTCATCTGTTTTGGGAGCACTTTTACCGAATAATAAATGGGTGCGAAGCTGAAATATTACCTCCGACAACATCTTAAGTATCTGTAATTCTTAGGTCTTCAGATCCAATCCTCACCGAATGATATGATTCGGATTCAGCGCATGACAAAAGTACGAAGTATTAATAGGGTTTCGAGGGACTGGTCACGTGCAAAGATTAGCACTTTCACTTCTTTGAGAAAGTTTGCTGACAGGTTCATACGCCAGTATTCGGCAAAACTCACTGGCCAGTTGGGCTTTGGCCGAAGTGAGCTCTACTCACTTGGCCTCGCAGTGGTCACATGACCTCGGTTTTTTCACGGTAAATCACACAGAAAATATGCGCGTTCTTATCAGACTAAAGATTTATTGCATCATTTTGTGGCTTAGAGTTAGAGGTTTATTGCTATTATTCGGGTGGGCGATAGTAAAAAGGATCAATATTTACCCACCAAAAAATTTGAGAAACAATTTGGGCAGTTCTAGAAAAAGAGGGTATGGCGAACAGGTAAGATTGCCATTAGCCTGTAAATAGTGGGTGTGAACTGGATGTTCGGTTAACAGAGCTTGCACCAAGACCTTTGATGAGAGCCTGGGATCGGGGCTAAAGTCTAGCTGTGAACTGATAATAAGATCGACTGTAATTTTCAAGAAGGGTGAAACAAATCTACAGCGCTTCTTTTCTTTTCCGCATAGGTTTTTTTCACTCAGAGGACAGAATATTCATTAAAAACGGTAAACCAGCCCGTCCAAACAGAGGCCACAACTGCAAGGATTAAAATGAATGCCGAGTGAATATAGTTCTCTCGTGAAACGCTTTTCGGACCTCCTTACATTCNGATTAAAATGAATGCCGAGTGAATATAGTTCTCTCGTGAAACGCTTTTTGGACCTCCTTACATTCACGGCAGTGCTGGTTGGTAACCGTGAAACGGTATTTCTTCATACCTCCATCACTTATTGCATGTGTACTGCCATCTGTTTCACGAAAATTAACGGTTCTGAAAGCATCATTTTTATGGTTTTGTTTACTTTTTACTGTCCACCGTTTTGGTTCTTGTACAGGCGGCGATACAAACGAGGATGTGCCATATATTGTCCGGTTTGTAGGACACCAAATTCAAAGCCCAGATGGCGCTTCGTTGTGAATGCACCTGTAAGACTGTCACAAAAATGTCATTCGATTCTACGGTTTTTTGTGCTCCGTGAGGGAGACGGATAAATTAATGCCTGTCTTAAGTCCGACGTGCTTTTTTATAGAGGATTTACCAGTACTGCTCGCACGAGACTCATTATTATATATCAAGCAGACATTCCCTACCTCACGAAAGACTATTCCACACCCGAAATTATTACTCATAAATAACTATTCTATCCTGAGCTATTATAATCGGTCCATTATGGCTTTACAAATGTTACTAATATGAGAAAAACAGATCAGAACATCACCGTGTCAGGTATATGAGATGTTTTGGAAGTTATATTCTATAAATGCTTAGAAAGAGAGTTGACAACGTGTTCAGGTACGTGACAACAGAGGACGCTTTGTGCCCAGTGGCGTTATCATTCGTTGGGAAAAAGGAATATCAGAATTCGAATCCACAAGTTCCAATAGCTTTTAAAAGAATTTGGTAGATGAATTTTGTTTCGCACGATTGATTCACTGTTGCTACCATAACTACGAAAATACCATCTGGCCGTGACATGGATAGGCCGGTTTGTAGTGATTTTCGAAAGGGACTAAACTTCTTATGGGATATACTGAGTGGACACACACTGTAAGCTAAAGCAATCGGGACCGAAAAAACCATGTGAGTCGGCCCATCAGGTCAAACAGCTGTGTCGATCCACTAGCACAACCCGGTCCTTCACTCGAATTGCTATATCACTAATTATATCTTTAGCTGTACCGTTTGATAGAAGAAATGCTGAAGTCTACGACAAGTCACTTCCAAGCACAACATCGGCCTTGAATTTTACAAGATTTTATCTAAGCCTGTTTGTGCTCTCCTTATTATTTCTGAACGACAAATGTCTTTTCGCTAAATGGCCCATTCAGGTCAAATTCCATATCTTAAATGACAGTGTTGACTTCCAAATGCTCTCACTCTTATTCGTGTCCAACGGACAAATGTTTCGCCATTCTTCCTGGGGAATTACTGTCACCAACTGGCCATAGGTCAACTGGTTCCTCCCGTGGTTAACGATATTGTCATTCCAAGGATGGAAATACCGAGCCGGTAATCTTTGCAAACTAGAAAAAAATTACCTGGGTTCCAGAAATTTACACTTAGCATGGGAACGGTGAGTATACGAACTACCTAAAAACGGATGCCAATAGTGCATGTATGTTCGCAATCCCCACGAGTCCACCTAGTCAAGGTTGAGTTAGAATTCCGTTCACTTGACCCTTATGTTCAGTGCGTCGTAATTCAAAACTTCACACCCGGCGGGATAGGAAGTTCTGGGCCAATTTACCCTGTGTCACGTATTCACGTGAGAAGAATTTAGACATTTTCGGAATTGTTCAAAATTTTGTGTTCCGACTTCGAACTCTTTTTCGAATGTCATCAAACTAGTTATTTTTGGGGTGTACGTTTCAGCGTAGCCTAAACAGCGCCTCAGGTTTCACATCGGACTGTATGCGCGTTTTCGTTTCAGAAGACTTTCTCGTTCGAGATTCGGTCTGCTATATTATCCTAGGAATTTTGTACACGCAATGCAACCAACAACGATCAAGAGTCCGGACATGTATATAGCATACCCACGTTATGCCATCGTACAACAATGAAGGTACCTCAACAGCTTAGTGTGTTGCACTCTTGGTTTTTACGCGCAAGTGATATTTGCTGCACGCGTATTTTCCAAGGTAACGAAATGAAGCACTGGTCACTGCAGTTTGCGATTTTCTATCAGCCAAGGTGGCAGAAATTCACGCAACATGCTAGCTCCAAACATTTTTGCAGGATACGTGGAGCTTTATGTTGACTCCCCTGTAAGTCTGACAGAAAATAAAGTTTCAAAAACTATTTACATTTCAGCCGAGGTGGTTCGTCACTGAATCGTTGGGTCACGTAAACACCTTTGGACTGTTATGTCACCTTGGCGACGGGCAAATAAGCCGGCACAGATGATTGTTAAATGGAGGATAAATAGGACTGTGTCAGGGACAAAGCCCCGATTTCTATCCCATATCGATTAAGAAATCGTTAAAAATAGCTATGGCGTCTTGCACCTGGCGGAAGTCTTTTATCAGGTAGGCGAATTGGTCGGGGCAAACACGCTTTTCTGTTGACTACGTCACCGGCTTTGGTGATATTCACAATCAGTCGTTAGACCAGTTACTTTGAATTAGGAAAAAAAACTGTCCCGAGTTCGAATTGTGGCATAATTTGGGCCAGTCATATTTCGAAATCGACTGTGTTTCCAGGCTCATGTCCTCCGGGATGCCAGCAACTAGCCGGCTGTTCGTCCTCCACAGTCGGTCCTTTTAGCCCGGACAGTTCTGCGGGGAAGTCGTCCAGCCAAGTTACCTACTACTCTGCAGCTAGGATTGGACCTTCACCATATATGACTCTGGGCAATTTGGACAAGTCGGTATACACCGTTTTTTTGAACAGGTGGTTTATGTGGCTCAACTAAAAGCGGTGTTTCCCAGATGCCAGAATTTTGTCAAGCCTGTTGGGTTTTCTGCTTCTCTGTTTGTCTCACGTCAGTTTAACATCTTGGATGTTCGGTCCATAGATTCATTTAATTTCTTTAACAACTGCGATCAGCGTGCGATTCTTCCCATGACACAGAAAGGCCATCGATGAGTAATTTTCAACGAACATCCTCACTTCTGTTCTTGCTTTGCCTTTGGATATTCAGAACAGCTGCTTGGATATGTGTTCGAATTTGGTTCTTTTGTGTTCTGGATGTGTCTGGGGCCTAGTTGCTCACCTATTTTTGCGTTGGAGCTTTGCACAATTTCTAGAAGTTCGCGGTTTGTTACTTTGTGCGACCTTTTAATACAGGAGCCTACTAATTTACTTTTAAAAATTAAGCCCACATTTTGCGTACTTAACGAAAACTTTTCACGGTTCTTGTCAGTAAACATTTTCAAATGAACATGCACCAAACTCTTAAAATGACATTTCTGAGGGTGCACTGTTTTGCTTAATCGTGTTGCAGATTTTCTCTAGTTAAACGCAATACGCTGAAAACCACTGTGTCAAGGTTAAGGCCGTGTGTAAGAATTAACTGGGTGTGGTTTGGCGAAGCATGTCAAGAGGCATGTGTCAAGAGATACATTTGCAGTCGGTCGCCTCCTTAGATTTGAGCTTTCGAATAAAATACCCGCAACACACCTTCAGACAGTGATATACAGTGGTCTCTGTCTAAGGATGCGGGCACTCGGTGGGGATCTGGAAAAGCTGCTTTTGCCGTCTTTCTATAAACCAGCCAAAAGTAATTTACTACCCAATCGCCCAGAAGAAGCAATGACTTGGTTCCCTAGTCGCTTGAACTACACCAGATCTTCGGTGTGTTTGTCCCGGAAGTCACAGTGCATAATACACGGACAACTTTGAATTAAAAGATACCTGCCGCAACTAAGGAATATGTGTCACCCTCTAAAGGGTGATCAGTCAAACCGAAAACGAAGCTCATCTTTATTGGTGTGTATTTGGGAAGTTGAACCCAAAAGTTTGTGCTTCGTGAAAAGCTAATCGTCGCAGATCACCCCGCTCCGTGCTACTTCAATCCCTCTAGAAAGAACGGCCACGAGGAACAAAAATACATGGCCTTTTGTGGGCTTTGCGTTTTGAAGAGATTTGCCACTAGACGGAGATTCTTCAGAGGAACTGTGTCAATCCATGATGCGTCAGAACTTCAACGTGTCATCTTCCAAGTGCGCTAGTGAAAAATACCCAAACTAGATAACGTGGACTGACCTGAGGAAAGCAAACCATTGTAGCATCGCTTATTTGAAGTCTGCAGTCCAAACATTAAACATTGCAGCTCTCTAGCCACAGAAATATCGGTATGTACTTACAAGCAGCAGAACAGGGCTATTCTTTGTCATTCGGTGTTATCTTGAAACTAATGGACCTCAAGTGGACGGTTTTTCAGCAGATCCAAACGTTTCAAACAAACTCTTGTCTGGCGCCAAAAATTGAAGGGGATTTTGTTCTGTGAACGTTTGTATCAACAATACCCTCGATACAGCAAACAAATTATACTGGCCGGCTGGTCCGTCTGAATTACAATATGGAAGGACCGACAGAGTTGACTGAAAATATGGAAAGGGTTATTTTTATTTCTCTCAATGCTGCGTCAACTGTAGTTCTCAAGAAGCTGTTTTTGTGACCACAAAAGCGAAATCAACCAGAACACAATAGTCTATAAGTCACCAACCGGTTTGCGATCTCATCCTACATGAGAGTCAACTAACTAGAAACACGGTTATTGTTCGACAGGTTTGATTCATCACCCAAACCAGAACAAACGCTTTTAGTTGTCTAAAGAACTGCCGTCTGTTAATAAATATGATTAGGAAGTATAGTGTGCTGCTGAGAGCACAGTAGTTCCCTTCAATGGATCCAATGCAAGGAAAATCCAGTCCGGCGGAGAAACCTCAGTGATGTAAAATTTGGTTTGAATAAGCTTTAGATAGATTCAAACAATTATTTGACTAGCAATATGCCACCAGAACATTGGAGGTGAATAATGCTGACTACTTTGGAGGAAAATCGATCGGCTGATGCCTCGTTTGGGATGTATAGTCGGAAAGTCTTCGATTGCGGGCCACCTATCCGGACCCCTCGCGCGAATCTGAATAGTTTGAATGAGGGTACGAGCGCACCTCTGGTGGAGCGTTTTGGGATACAAACAGCATCATTGCAAATAAAGTTTTTGCCTGCTCAAGTGTACAAACGCGAAAGGCTGAGTAGACCAGATTTCCTTGTTTGAAAACAGAATTCAAGGTGCTTGTGAATATTTGTCAGGTAGAACGCAAAAGCTGCAGCCAAGCATGATGCGTGGCGAAAAAGCGGTCGGTGCTAGATCCTAGTGCTGGGTCATGAACGGAGGTTTAGCACATTCTTCTGGGTTATGACAGAAGATGGAGTACGTAAAATAGTGAAGAATTAGGCGTTCGCAGTAGAAAGTCTGCGTACGCACTGCAATGTATGCGGCTAAATACTGTCTATTCAGACCCTCAACTTGAAGGATCAGGAAGAGATTGTGTTTGTCAGACTACTATCCTTTGATCAACCTAACATGAGTAACCTAAAAATTTCATTGTGTTGCCGCTCAGTAGAGCCCACAATATCCTGAAGAAGCTTTTTTGTATGATTTCCTAGTAACTTACTGCGGAGGCGAATTCTCTTGTTCTCAAGGAAGTTGTTATACGTGTATCTGATTTCCGTTGTGCACCAATTTAATGATGTGTTAATCCCGCTTCGTTTGCTGACTACGCACAACATACACATTCTAAACATGATTTATTGCAAAGCTTTATGACCAGTTACTGCGGAAATGCAGTATAAGGTATACTGTATAACCAAAGTTTGCTTCTCATTACTGCTAGAATGTTCCCTGAACCTCAGTGTGAAGAAAACCGATAAATCTTATAAGTTCGACGCAAGGATCCTAAGTTCCTTCTCCGTGTGCAGTTGAGTATTTAATCGACTTGCATAAAGCATGTGACTCAGAAAATAGTGGCTTTGGAAAGTCTTGCACGTGGTTTGTGAAACACCTCAGGTAACAGCATCATGCATACACAGTGTGCGAAGCGGGCGAAAGTCAATTATTGTATCCAATTCAAATTCAGTCACTTTTCGGTGTTTTTTTTCAACGATTGAGACTAATTATGCATTCGTGCAGTCGATCCAACTGCCGTTGGAATATTATAAATGTCCAACCACTGCCGGGCATTCAGACAATTTAAGTAACTAGTCAAGGTTTTTAACGGAAACCGCGTCTTCATCAAACGAATTTATGGGATGAGACTGGAAAACATTTGGCCTTGGGAATATAAACATTTTGGTCTTTATTGAGGCTGGTTACACTGATATAGAGGCAACTGGTCACGAGTGCTATTGATTCCGGGTAATTGATTTCAAGGCCACGTGCATGCTTACCAGATTTGTACACCTGATCTATTGGGATTAGAGAAGATCGGGTTTGATAAGTGTCTAGGCCTTTCCCTATTTAGTTGCAGGTACGCCCAGCTGATGGGTCCGAGTGGGGAGGAAACATTTGCCTGGATTTAGGCAATCGGCAATCTACCGCATTCTGTAATGCTGGGGTGGGTACCGTTACTACGAGAAGGTATGGGTTTATACACGAGTCATAACGGAATACAAACAATTAGAACTGCAGTTCTCGTTGAGTCCCCAACGGTTCTGATACTTCCTAGCAGCAATTTATATGAGGCGCAAATAGAAAAATGTCACTTTTTAATGCTGCTTACATGCTTGATAGCAACACATTGAAGCTGACCTCATAAATGCCATACACTGATTATCAGCCAAGCCTTATGGAAGATAGAAAAGCAAGAGGCTTTTTCCGAGTTTCACACTGGCACAATCTCCTTTTGTTACTGAGCTCCTAACTTCACATAACGGGCTTGTTTTCGATTGGAAAGTGAGATGTTTTCGTAGTGGAAATTCCACCTAACATGTTTTGGGTTGTACCCTGACACAAATCTTTAACCTGAGTGTTAGCATAAGTTATTAAGTGCACATGGACATACATAGATACGTTTGTAGTGGAGCCCGCTTATTAGATAATAATAAGACTCCCAACCTTTGACTGCCATGCGCTGTCAGGGACAACACCGAAACACATTGCACTATGAGCGCAGAACAGAATCCAGTGTCAAAACTGCAACAGCCTGACTCACCTGATAAAGAAAGAACGGAAGCCAGCATAACGTAAAGCTGCCCATGATAACTCCCAAGGTAACAACAGCCTTCATATTTTCTGAAGTAGGTGTGACGGTTTTGCGACGAACTCTGCGTTCCATTGTGGATCCCGGAACACGCGACTGTCTGCATCGTGATCGTGACCTGGATGACCAAACTGAAGGTGAATTCCCGTCGCATGTTGTCATGTGCCTCATGTCGTGGTTTCTGATATTCGCTCGTAAGTACCCATCCGGAATAGTTCCCGAATTGCGATCCAGGTGTCGGTAATCGGATTGATCAATCTGAGGAAATGACGGCTTTTGTTGTGCAAACTCTAATGTTGAGCTACTTCGATCTAGCATGCCGGAGTATGGAAGCTGAAGTGTGGAAGTAATGAGTGCCGACTGCGTGTCATCAGTCCTGATTATCTGCTCCGTTATCGTAGCGGAGCGTTGAGTATCTATAGACCCCTTGTTTAACCGCATGGCGATCAAGGAGTCCTGTACGGTGACCTTCCTTACAATCGCATATACGCGGCCGTATAAAACTAGCATGACAATAAGAGGAATATAGAATGCTGCAAATGTAGCATAAACCTGATAGGTTAAATCATCGGTGTAGCCACAATGATAAGGGATGGAAACCTTTTCTTGCAATCCGAAAAACGGGGGTATACTAATCAACGCCGCCATGATCCAACACACGATGATCATTATTAGCATTCTTTTGATTGTGCGACTCGAGGCGTACGTCAGTGGACGTGTGATGGCAAAATACCGATCAACAGCAATGGCGCACAGACTGAGAATGGAAGCGGTGCATAAAAGTACGTCAAACACAATGTACAGGTCACACAGTAACTCGTTGAATGGCCAGTAGCCTCGGACCTGCTGTACAATCGCGAATGGAAGTACTATGACACTGATGAGGAAGTCGGACGCAGCCAAATTAAAGAGCAAGAGGTTTGCCGGGTTGCGCAGTCGGCGGACTATCAATATGGCGATTCCAATCAGCATGTTACCAAAAGCAGTCAATAAAGATAATAAGAGAAGCACAATTGCAACAATTATACCCTCAGTGAGTGTGTATGGATGCTGTAGACAGCGTAGTATTTCTTCCGGTTCAACCCTTATTCCATCGTATGCAAGACGGAGTAGCAGGGTACATTGTAGTGGGGTAAAGTTTCCAACAGTTGTGAGGTTGTTCTCAAACCCCTTCACATTGATCATCTAAGTTCCTTATGAGTCCAGTTATGAACTGTTGTAAGCTGGCATTCAAACGCAAACTGTACCGTAACCAACAACCTTACGGTACATTACACTCGTCCTTCCGCAGATGACCAATCAGCGTGCTCTCTATAATGGGTTGATCTTGGATTCGTTCCATTGGTTGGTCGAATCTACAAGCTGATCACGCGTTGATCCGCTAATGCTGATGTTTAATGCCCCACAAACTGCGAGTTATCTTCCTTTCCGTGAGGACCGAAGCATACTTTTAACCCGCATTTTGCTTGAAGTAAATTAAACATGGTATATTATGCTTTTTGGATACAGGGTGACGCGATTTCTGCAAATCGAGATGGGTAACTACTGCAGTCACATGCCGAAATCTGTATGATGAATGATGTATGGTATATGATGAATCTTATAATTTCACAGTAGGAGGACGATAGCAACAGGAGAGTGGTGTGACTATGAACAAAGTAAATATCCCGCAAAACACCAAAACTGCAACGAAAAGTTGCCCAGTGGGTTTCAAGCGTGTGTCACGCTACCTGACTGGGAACTCCTGACTGGCGGGTCAATCGATCGTCACAACCAGGACAGTTACTGGGCTGTCGTTCGATTAGTCGGGCACACGGATTACATCGCTCAAGCGTGCACACGTTCGCCTGTTCAGACGTGAAAATTCGGACGCGTCCAACGTGCGTTGGTGGAGCAGTGGTTACACGCTTGCATCGCATGTCAAATGTCCGGGATTCAAATCCCGGCACGTCCAATGAATATGCACTGCTGATGAGCTCTAATCAGAGCGAAACCCGAGTCCGGTGCTTCCCTTTGGTGTGGACTCACCGGAATACTACGCCAGATCAGTAGGATGACGTTCAAACGAGATTGGTGTGACTATGGAAAATTTCACAGTAGTTAGGTCACTTTTCAAACTTGTTGAGTTCCACCTAAACAAAAACCTCAAACTGAGCACCCGCAATAAGGGAGCCGCCTAAAAGCGCCGATTTTTATGTACAGGTCTATCACCCTAACCGACCACAAGCTTTAATTTATATTTCCTGGTGCACCTAAATGCACAAACAAGAAGCTATTTGGAATCAAGGGCGAATTAAATCGGTTAGGCGCGTTGGAAGTTTGAAAGTATTTTAGTGCGCTGACCAACCGTAAAAGTTCCCCTTGAGAATTTCGAACATGTATATCACATGAATAGATAAAAATGCACTGTAAATCAACCTGAGTGAGATGTTCCACTGAGAATCACATATGGCTGATTCTTAAACACAGATGTCTTCCCATCTACTTTAAAAAAGTTTGCCTTAATCGATTTTTCCTCCGCTCTCTCACTTGATCAATTTGGTGTGCAAACTCTTTGTATAAATTTATACAGCGCACTTACAGAAGTCACTCACTCTTATGCAATTTTCGACATATTTTCTCTTAATATGGAGTAGTTTTTCAAATGCACATTTAGACTTAGCAAACTACATTCATTGGCAAACAAATTTGGTTTTGCGAGAGACTCAGCTGGGCTGTCGAAGAATTTTCAGCAACGTCTACGTACGTTTAGAATGACTTTTCCTCATTTCCCATTCTGATCAGTTTGTGTTACAACGCATCAAGCGCCCAACCAGCTTTATTAGAGTCCTATATCTTCTGACAGCTGTTCGTGGATACCGACTCTTCATATGCGACATATTTTTATCAAACCGCCTGCCAAATTATATTAGCTCCAGTAAACGGGACGCGGTGGATTACCATAGCCGTAAAATCAAATTACCTATGAAAAAGTGGAGGCAAAACCAGTGTGAAACCAACTCGTGGTTGAGGGGGATACCAGGCTTCGATGTGTAACTGTTACTCAAAGAAATGAATCTTACATTCGCTTGAGCAAACCTTCGTTGCACAGAGCAAGCAAAAATTTGGACGGCAGAATATAATCTTCTATCTTTTCCAAACATCTGCATGGCGGAATCCAAAGCTAAGGTCAGCTGTGTTTTGCAAGAATTTCCCAAAACTTTTCCTACGGACGACACCATCTTGGTACGCCTGGTAAATGAACATTAGTGCAGAGTTGATATATTGACTTGCCTTTAAAACATCTATTATGAACGTTTACGTTGTCAGTAGTGGCGACCATCAGAACTCAGCTGTGTACTGTATCAAAAAATGGTGAAGTTGGGTCTGGGCGATTTTTGGTCAACAAGCAACACAATCCATGCATGTTGCACGGGGATACCCTCAATTAATTGTTATATCTGACTGTTATATCTTACTATCGTTCCGTTTATTTTGGAATGTTATATGCAAATGCCTAAGAACAAAGTGCAGAATACTGCACAATCATCAAGTTGTTTGAAAAACGTGAACTTCTGGTTTTCACTAAATTTTCAACAAAGTCCCAACTATGTTTCCGACCATATGCATTCAGTCGTAATAGTTGCGTCTCGAGTTTTCATAGTGTCAAATCTACGCAGAGGAAGCGAGATCGCGCTACGGTTTCCTCCATGGGCCCCCGATCTTTGGGATTCCTCTGTCAGGAGTTGTTTACGGATTTTGCCTGGGAGTGAAATCTGGCTATATTAGCTTGAAATGATTGAGGAACAGTGACAACTTTTCATGTGACAGGTACACTCAGCCTTGTGAGGTTCATAACAGGTGATTTTCAAGATATTCAGGGTGCTTAAGCACACTTATGGGTCACTTTCAATCATTAAAAGTTCAGAACAATATCCAGGTTGAGCAGTCGTGCATCGGGCCTTCATGATAGTGGAAATTAGGCCTGTGTGCCGACTTGTTTTACAAAGCTGACTGATCGCAGCACTTCTTGAGAACAAACCACAGACTTAGACTGTAGGATGGGAATTCCAGAAGGTTAGTGCGCGATTCACCGGAATTAACCCCCGATTTGAATAGATGTGTGCACACTAAAGATAGCAAAGATGCCACGTCATGATCGATATTTTTTTGCTTCCTTTCTTTTGTCATCTCGATCTAAAAGGCAATGAGTCTCAGAGTTTACACTCTCTTCATTCCTAAAGTCCTTAATGAGCAGATCAGGAAAAACAAAGCTTCCGCCCTAAAGTACAAAACCCTTCAATCAGTTTACTCGTTCAAACTCATCAACTGAAGGGCTTTAAAGCTAAACGCATCAATAATCCAATGGACTTAATCGCCTTATCTCAAGATATTCCCACCCACAAATGAAAGTAACTAAAAAAATATTCTACTTGGAATTCGAACAAAACTGAGCGTAGAACTAGCGGTACAGTTTGCCGATTAACAATTTTTGTGAGACTCGCACTTCTTGTTTAAGTAGCTTTATATACACAGAATTCGCAGTTTCCGGAAACAAGCCAGATTCTAATCAGCTTTGATTACTGGACCACTCAAGTAAGTCCTCGTCGCTGTCTGAAATGCTGTTAACGGGAAGCAGCCAACTTGAGCAGGTTAGTCAGTAAATCAAATTTTTCCAAAATGCTCACTTGAATGGTTCTTGCGCAAAACGATTTCAGAATAATCATGACTTCCTGTGTAAAGAAATTGGTTCCTAATAATAAAAATGAGTGGTAGGAAATACAAAAATCAAGTTTTCTGGTGTGGAGTGAATTTTCTTGGATTACTTAAAGCTACAGACTGAACATCATGCGGCTAATGTGATGATGCAGCTTAACATAATTTAGCTCAATGATTTTGGCACTCAGAAAAATAATCGTGGTCACTGGTTATTTGCTGGCCCGAAAAAATCAGTTGAATAGGCTCCGCCTTTCGAAGAGCCTACATCATTGGTACTTTTTGAAGTTGAAGTGCACCGAGTCTCACGGGCCATCCACAAAGCCTGGGCTAACGATAATTCAATCGTTGGTATTTGAAAAAGTATCTGTATATCTATTTGCGCACTGACTTTGCCTCATCGAATGGCAACGAGTTTTTTGGGAGACCATTAGCAAACTCGAAGGGCGGAACAGCCCTCCGTATCAACTACCAATGAATGTACCCCAGCTACCAGTGTAACGGCGTATACTACTACTGAACCACGTGAGTAGTCTGTGGTCATGTCTAATAGCTGCTGAGTTGGTGTTTGCTGGTAAACGTTTTCGCAGCGGTGTATTTTCCTTTTTACCAGTATTACAGCACCAGTTTGCGCTTGACAGAAGCAGATTAACAACACGTTAATCGATCGTACGTGGTGTAAAATTGGTTTTCTGGATTCTATCTGGAGAGTTTGAAGTTCGGATCCTTTTAGAGCTTTTTGACGTAAACAACAGTTAGTATTCTTTGCAAGGATGAAATATTCAAACAGTAGAACTTCGTTTTTCATTATCCATCACGTTTCATGCTTAGAGTATCCACTCTATCCTAAATTTTAGTCTGTTAACCAAGTGACAACCATTCAACCAATGTTTGACCTTGAACTCTGAATGTGCGTTCTGCTAGTGATCACAGCGAGAACGGTATAGAAAAAACTACCAGCAAAGTCTACCAATAGTTACGTCAAATATGAGCGCGTTGTATGCGAGTAACCTGTTACCTACCGTAGCGCCTAAATTGGGTAGTATAATGAGGCTTTGTAGATGAACAACAAACAACGGATAAAAGCCATTACCTAAATGAGAAGAGGTTCTAGCCTGCTCAGCATAACTCAGCTGAGTGCCTTAACTGAGTGCTTACCACACTACCCTTCAATCGGTTGACATTTCTATGAAAGTGATACTCCTTGGAACTTGAACACAGGAGAAGTTAGTGAAATGTCATGCTTTTGATCTGTTTGAACAAGGTACAGTTTGCGGTGCACAAAAACAGAATTTGCCAGGCGCCAGAAACAACTATAGCTCGTTATTCTTTATTTCGCCTCACACATCTGCAGGCTGACTGGAAAACAATACTAATGTGCGCTGATTCAACCATCAAGCTATAAATATCTCACAGATGGCACGAGTCAAAATTTCTTGGGAATGAAAATGGAGAAGGCGTGGGGTCTATTCCAGAAAGCGGAATCACTTGCTCAAAATATGCTTTCGACATATAGGACATATCGGAAGTAGAAGAACACCGAATAATGTCAGACTTGTAGGTTCAGACGAACAGGTCGTAGAGCTCAGCGTTGGGCGGCGATTTGATTGGGTGTCCAGAGTGGAAATTGTAGGTACGAAGATAATAGGATTGCCATGAGCTGGCGCTGGCATGAGAGCAAGGGTGAAAACTAAGATTGAGTATGAATATCTATATTCTAACAATGATAAAACGTTGGCACGATCCGCGGGCGTATGGAACTGCTAAACATCGCTCCTATGTAAAACCTCCAGGTTCAATTGGGTTAACTGTTAGGGTATCATCTGAGCCGTGGCCTACTTCGGATGTTATGAGACCTGAGTTGTCTAGCGGGTCAGGACTATTCATTTTCACTTGATCACTATATAATCGCTTGGCAACATACTTGGTTTAATCTAAGCAGAACGAGAGGAAAGGAATGAGTTCGAATCATGCAGTCCCGTATGTCCTGTTCTGTTCATCCTAAATACCACTCATCGCCTTCTACTCAGGGGAGAAATCGGTTAGACGGTGTGAGTCGAAATGCTACTCTGCATGTGTGCGTAGAGTTTTAGTTCGTCGGGCCCGTTTGGTCAGCTAAAGATGATGTCTTCGCCATACTGAGTTGTCCTTATGGCAGTTTATGTTAGTTATTTAGTTGTCGTTCTACTCTGACCTGTCTAACCCCGCAGAAAAAAGTAACCTTCTTGTCAAACAGTCAACCTCAAATTTGGATAATATGCACTGTGGCATTTCCTCGTTAATATCACAGGATAAACAAGGCTCGAACTAACTAACTGACAAACCAATTTGTGGAACACATCGAGAGGTATGTGTATCATCACACCTGACACCCTTCAAAGCCTGAAAATTAATTAACATCGCAGCGGTATATCAAATTGTGACAGGTTGACATCAAGCCACACGACGAAAAACAAATCTATGTTTTCATCACATCAGTTAGTGTTTACAACGCATCCCAAATCAAACCAATTCAAACCAACAAATGGATGGCACCCTGTTCTCAAGGAGCAGGTCTCCAGTTAGAAAAGTGTAGAGCTCAGAGTAACGGAGGAACCGAGGGTCTCGAAGATTTTGCCTGGTATGTGTTCGGTGAGTGAATATGTGTCAGTTATTCCCAATAAACTAGAAATACACAGCCTTACTAATAGGAATGATAGAACGGATAGCCTTACTAATAGAAATGGCCAGCTACGGGCAGTTATTTGGAGGGATGTTTCAACAGGTATTTCAATGGGTAACTAGAACAGACTAGGCTAAATTTCTGGCATAGATAAATCAATCCAATCTTCTCCCATTGGTTATCAGGAGTTGAAAAGAACAATAAAAGAATATTACGCTGTCTACTGGTTGAGACACAGAAGCGGATGAACGAATTACATTCTTTATTGGAAACAGAATGGGTCGGGTAAAAGATTAAACTGAACCACCAGTGAATGTGAGGACCCTGCAAAATTATGATGTACCTATTGTTAGGCATAGATATTTCCTGTGCGTTTTGTGATGAAATTTTATAAGTAAAGTTACGTAGGTCAGGCTAAGTAATCCAGCAGCTATGCAAATATCCTTTAGTGCACTGAATAAATTTTGCCAGTTTGTATTCACTCCTTCTCAGTTACCCAGCAGAATGTCTAATCACAGGGGGGTTAATGTCACATTGATTTCTAAATCGGTAAATTCGTAGTCTCGACGTTCTTGTTCGGCATTCTCGTTATTCAAAAACCCCTGTTGAAATGCTTGGAGCACTGCACTGAATAGGCTGTTTGTCTGATCAACAGCTCCATGCTGGTACAGAAAAAAAACTTTCGTTTCCGGAACAACCCCTTTCATCATCATAGTAAAAGATAATAAATCCAGATCTGACACCAGTGCCCTGTTGAAATGCTTGGAGCACTGCACTGAATAGGCTGTTTGTCTGGATCAACAGCCCATGCTGGTACAGAAAAAAAAACTTTCGTTTCCGGAACAACCCTTTTCATCATCATAGTAAAAGATAATAACTCCAGATTTGACACCAGTGGTAAGCATGTCTGGAATAATTGTCGTCAGTTTCGTTTTGACTCTGTAGCTAATAGTTAATAAAACCAACTGAGAGAGACTTCTAGTTCTATCTCTTCGAAGGGATGCTCCTTTCAATAACATTTACGGAAAATATATATGTTTCACTAGAACACAGTTGGTCCTCCCCGCAATTCGAAACTCAAAGGCTGTACATAGTTTGAAGATTTCCTCCACTCTTGGTAATGTTTCGTCATTGCGTGAGCCACTAAATATGCATGGAAGTTTAGGCCTGTGTGGATGTAAGAAATATTATTCCTGGGAAAATAATCAAAGGGTTTGTGGTCATGTGGTCCTCGTCTTAGTATCTAAGTGAATGAAACTTAGTTAATGGCCCGATGCACGAAACCACACCTCTATGACTGCCTAATAAGAAACTTCGGAGAGTTTGTGCTAAAATAATAGCGGTTGATCTAGGGTAGATGAAATCGCAAAAATCACATTTTCCGAGTGTCTGTTGTACTTTTTGTCAAAAGCCACGTGCATTCAGCAACCCTACGTTATTTCTCGGGAGAAAATTATTGCCATTTGTTTGAGACAACTTCCCTCCAATTTCCTTGCCCAAGGTGGAACCACTTTGTTACCAATGTCCCCGGTTACAGCGGCACTGTCGTAACATGGTATCCTTAACTCTAGGGTAGTTGCAACCATCATCCTCCCTCTATATAGGGAGCTAGGTAGACAACAGTTCCGACAACAGAAAACTTTGAGCTTGCGTTACCATGCGATATATGCTAAGGAAGTGTTTTTAACTATCCATCGCACTAGCTCGCGCTAGTTTATGGATTGCACACCCGACCTGCTGGTCTAGTTCCTTTTCTTCAAACTACTTAAAATTATCAGCTCAAAAATATCGAATTTTAAATTTTACGCTTAATAGCTCCATTTAAAGTAGATGGTTTGTAAGCCTGAGACATCATTTGCTACCAACCGGTTGGTACTTTATCAGATGTTCATGTCATAGAAATTAACGAGGCATCAGAAGGTAATGCTTTTGTGGGTGGTATTCGGGTACTTCGCAGCACACTACGTACCAACGCAGTAGTTAATGGTAAAATCATTTTAAAATGGTGGGAACAAATGTTTGCCGTTAAAAATCAAGTTACACAAAAATCGACAGACATCGGAGAAGGATATGGGCTAGCGTAAGCCACTGAATAACTGAGGGGCTGTTCTGCTTAGTGACTTTTCAGGCAAATGAGCTTCATTTTTAGGACCAAAAGTTCCTATTTGCAGAAGTCAGATTGAACACCTGGATAGATGCCGCTTGGGCAACAGTTAGGAGACAAGCTCGCGCAAACTTCGAGCAATTTGCTGTGGCGCGACACACCCAATAAAAACTTCAGTCAAATTCATAGCAGTCAATCTGGGATCTGTCCAGCAGGTTTAGGAAACATTTTAGTGTATACGCACTCTATCAAGCAATGATCTTGTTGTGCTGCTAACGTATGACACCGGTAAGTGGCTTTAGGCTTTTCGGTTGGGATTGGTTTCACTTACAGGACGAAGTTTCCATTGAAATGCTCGAAATTTCTTACTTTACCAACAAATTTGACAGTTGAAGTAAAAAAGGTATGGAAACACGTTCAAAGGTTCTTGAAAATCATCCTTTGTCATGCAAATGTCCAACTCACTAGTGTCCCTGTAATTTTCGACGTAGTCCCTTGTTTCAGATGGTACACTGGTGAACAGCGATATGAAGGCATTAGCGGTTCGCTTTTGGTCAGTCTGTTGATTGCTTGAACAACCCCAGCGGAATAACTAATACCGAAAGTTTCACTTAAGGACGAAGTTTCCATTGAAATGCTCGAAATTTCTTACTTTACCAACAAATTTGACAGTTGAAGTAAAAAAGGTATGGAAACACGTTCAAAGGTTCTTGAAAATCATCCTTTGTCATGCAAATGTCCAACTCACTAGTGTCCCTGTAATTTTCGACGTAGTCCCTTGTTTCAGATGGTACACTGGTGAACAGCGATATGAAGGCATTAGCGGTTCGCTTTTGGTCAGTCTGTTGATTGCTTGAACAACCCCAGCGGAATAACTAATACCGAAATCCTATTTGGCAGGAGCACGCCTCATTGGCTCTAGTTCTCCTGGTAACCATCCAACATTTCGGTAGTATGAATTGTTGAATATGCACGTACCATTTTGAATGTACGTATTGTAAGTCATGTGTTGATTGTTTGGGTCTGGTCAAACGCACAGACGGCTACAAATTTGCAGGTATGAAAACAAAATACGAGCAACACAAAAACATGCTGTTGATGGTATGTCTGAAGTTATCCAAAGTCATTGAAACCGGCGAACACACCCACCTGATTTGCAGGAAACCATCATGTGACCAGCCGAAAGCTAAGGTTCTTTATCGCCACAATTACAATTCCAAGCTAATATGTGACTGAACAGCTAAGCACCCTTCTTCAGCCAGCCACAGGAAACATGCTACTGCATGGTTTAGTTGGTTGAGTGAGTGATCGACAACTGAATGTTCAGCACCTGTTCTCTTGATTCTGCTTCCTTGTTCACTGTTTGATCACCTGAATGCGTTTGATTACACTTCTCACATGAATGACCGTAGTGGTAAAGATATCCACAGACCTCAAAGAATCATTGCCGTGTTTCATTTTTAAAGTCTAATTCTGCTTTAAATAGCGGCTTCAAGATAGCGGCGAAACATGATGGCACACTGGAAGCTTCGATAGGTACCTCCTCTAAGATTCCGCCTTGAAACAGCCCGGCATGCAGTCAGTTCAATAGTTCAAACCTTACTGTTGCCAGGTAGTCGATATTATGGAGGTCTAGTAAGGGACCGAAGCTTACTTTTTTAGACTAGCTCGACTCCTATCCTAATGTTCTCTCTAGTTTGGATCATGAAAGCAACTGTCTGGGTTTCTTGATGTCATTATCTCTGAAGAGGGCCACAGAGTTCCACAAAAGCAATGTTAAGCGGTAAAATGCACTCAGGCCGGCACTTCTGTTTACTAGGGGGCAGTGTCCAAATGAGGGGATAGAAAGATGGTTGCATAATTATTCAAATGTCTTGAACAAGTGCAAGTCATGAATGGCTGACGGTGACGAATCACTTATCCTTGTTTTAACACGTGTGGCAAACTGTGTAAAGGTACCGATTACCAGTTATACGTCACGGTGGCTCATGACGTTTCCATGCTTCTCTGGGAAGACATAGTTAAAAACCCTGAGAGTTGAGGCTTTTACCAGTGATAATTATAGAACAAACATAGTCGGTCTTTTAAAAGTAACCGGATTCCAGTCACCAGCCAATCATGATAGATCCGGAGGTACCCGAGGAAGTAGCTTCAATGGGTGAGCCAACCATAGGTTAAAAACCGACTAGTACCATCGTATATTATAGTCCTGTAGCAGGTCGAGTGCATACAAACTAGCGGGTTGCACCCGTGGTGTACAGCATAACTGCACACGATTGGTTTATTCGCCGATCTTCTTTTATCGTTGTGCTGTTTGTCCAATTGTCCAGTGGTGTCAACGTTGCTGTCACTGAGCTTGTTGTGTGTAAGTAGTGTGTAAATAGATCCACCTTGCTTGTTGTATCCGAGGTTCATGGCATTGTCGGTGACCGAACCAATTACTTGTTCTTGTACAAGCTAGAAGGAAAAGTGGAATCGTGATTCATATTCGTCAAAATAGTACCTAATGATTACACACTGTGACGATGTTACACTTACTATGTCATCGCTTTTGGATTTAGGAAGCAGGAAATTTGGTACCTGTCGTCAGCAGCCTATACAGCAATGAACTGTCGTGAGCGTTCCATTTATAGGTCGATCGACTGATACTCAGGTCCTCTTGATTTTGCATGACTTGGGTTCTCAATCAAAAGAGTTCGAATTTCAGTATTTTAAGATACTGAGGTACTAGAGCACTAATGCAGTTGTGCCCATTAATTTTAGATTTTATTTGTGCCGATGTCACCACACTCATCAGACTTATAAAGGTGTACAGAATCAGACGTAGTAGGATAAAATGACAGGGCAGACGTACTATGGAACAATCCTGCTAGTTGTCGGCTGCGGGCCGGAAGGTAGACGGTCGTCAGTTAGCCGCCAAGAGACCTCCATAAAGCGAGAAAACCCTTGTTTTTTAAAATGATGGGATTTGGAACTTTTACTAAAGCAGTCGTCCAGAAAGCTGGTAAGCATTGTATGGCTATTTCAGGCTTATAGCGGATCATCAACAGTGCGCATTCGACGAACCTCCCAGGGAGATTCCCGCAGGCGATATACAGTAGTTTGACAGTTACATGTTCGGCAACTAGTGATTGATCCTCATTGCATTTAACCCAAAGTAAGTATAGGGCTATTCATGCTTCATTAAGGAAATTCACATTACGTGGTCACCAGTTGGCTGGTCCCCAAGAGATGAGAGATGGAATGTTCAGGTACCTTTTTTATTCTTCTTCTCCCTAGGGTGTCTAGGATTTTTTAACAGCCATATTTCTTTGTAAAGAACGAAACAGCTGTAAAGCGCACCTTGGTGGTCTGGCACCAAATGATCCCACTCACATGACAATACCCCGGATGAAAATACGTTGTATTCTTATCAGGGCTTGCTCGCCTTCGTAGTACATCAGTAAAATTGCAAGTTACGTGCAATAACCACTCCAGGCTCTGTACTGAATGCTTATTAGAAGTTTTTGTTTCACATAAATCAGGGGACCTGTAAAAAAGAGTAATCCCTCACGGTCCACTGTTACAAGTTTCATAGCAGGTTGCAAATCACAAAGGCAACCTGACTGGTCAGTAGCTAGCGCTGCATGGATAAATACTGCGCCCAATGTACGAAAACGGCTCTTGTGTTGTAAACGTATTAAATTTATAAAGTTAGGCTGCCAAAACCGAACAGTTGTTTCTCGTTGTCTTTGGGTTATAATTTTCAATCTTACTACTTTATGGTCAGGGTTGGCAAAATGTCCTCTTCTAAGAATTAAAATGTGAACAAATTTGGGATTAGATAGATTCTTTTACCCTCATTTCTGTGCCTCTCTTCGAGGATACACTTCGTGCGGTAACAGTATATTTTACCTAGATCAATTTACTCCGCCTATCCAGACTTATTGTGCTAGCCCGTTTGATACGGAGCTAACATACTGTCATTGTTTCCACGTGAAGTCAATAGTGAACCCAATTCAGTGAACCAAATCAACAGTTACATCAGCAATAATAACGGCAAAGTTAACATTTTTTCGGACATGATTACAACGCTTGAACCACTCAGTGTACTTTGCAAACAATGTAGTTTACTCACCGTTCACCATTTGTGAGCGCATATGTGATGTTTGGGAAAACTTGGATCTAAAGTTTACAAGTGCAGCTTCTAATGCTGGGTGTTTGTTGGTATAGCAACATTTGCATGCATAAAACACAGCACTCTATTTTCAAGCTGGTGGTCTTTCTTCGGCTGAACACGTATACTTGACTCTCCATGGAAGAAACGTGACAATGCATGAATAGTGCAAGGTTGGGTTGAGCTAGCGAATGTAAAGGGTACCTTGGCACTGCCAGGTGAAAAATGTATGGGCGTTTGTTTACACTGGGATACGTCCATGGGTGACGCATTAGCGGCAGAAAAAAACTGAGCAGTTGTTATGTACAACGTACGTGTTTGTGCATATGTGAAAATAAATTAGCCGTTAAATATCACTAGATAAGCGATGAGGCTAAGTTGTTCTGGTGTGGGGAAAAGTGGCGAAAGAGAGTTGTACTAACGGACGCAACATTCTGCAGTGCTTGTCACTGTGTAGAATGCCAGTCCAGGGATATGTCAGCGATGCCAGCTTGCCACGCGTGTTTCAAGTTGCATACATCTGATCAGGAACCGGTATCCAGACACCTGGTTGACAAAAGAATTTGTGCTCAACTTCCTCCTAGGTTTTTATAGGAGAACTGACCGAAAATCACACAAAGTCTAGAATGGAAATGGAGAGTGTATTGATCTCTTAGTTTATTGCTGCAATGTAATTTCGCACCATTGTGATCACTTTTGAGTTGCTAAAATGGTCGCGTAGGTGAAGCACTGTCCGAAATTGAACGTAATTATTAAACTGAGTCATAAAAATCCTTGTGTTCCCTTTAGTGTGTGAGTTCATAATAACTCAGAGTGAGGAAATTCATAAGGACATTTATACCTTTGCTTAAAGGAACCTTTTGCGCTAGTTCTGGCGACAGTTACTGACCAGAGGTGATGATCGTGGCTTTTTGTAGATGCAAAATAGGTTTCAGATATTTGGAGGTTCACGGATCGATAGAAAACTGGCGCAGAAACATTTTTCGGTTACTTAACAACACCTTGTTGTATAGCTGTCCAGGGCCGTAAAAATTTCCAGCTGAGCTTTGTAATAAAAAACTCGTTTCACTAAAACGGATGGTGGCTTCTGATACACTTTGATCTTTAGACTTTAAGTTCACAGTAGACGGCTCGGGATATACCTTTTGCCTGAAATTTGAGAAGCAACTGATTAAACATGTCCAACCCAGCTTCACCTCAAAGCCGGGTAAACTTCGTTTAGGTCCATCAGACTCTTAACATCAGCTTTAACAGGTTTAACAATGAATAACTTTGGTCACGGATAACTTCTCAACGGTCAAATAGCGCTCCATAGATGTGCCCACAAAGAGCAGAGCGCACTTTGATTGGTCTCTAGGGAAAAGGTGAATGGTCTTTAAATGCGAATCCTCCAATCATTCGTTATGCAGATGAATCGAGTGCTGTAACATGCCGTCCATAGCAAGTTGATGCTTTTAATTACGTTATAACTGTTCCGGATGCAATGAGGCGTGCTCACTGAAAATCCCTGTCATACCTTGGAGTACCAATCAAACAGCGACAAACATTGGATTGTTAACAAATGTTGGCATGCACAATTTTGCCATTACATAGTTGAATGGCTCCTTGCAAAGAAATAATTCTACCGCAGTTTGCCAGAAAACAGTGCACACGTTATCTGACAATATTTTAAAACCTTTGAATGATTAATGCCTTGTTTCTTAAACAATCAAGCCCGATAATGTTATCGGAGTAAACAAGTACCTAAAGGACATAATCTCACTTTTCAGAGGTCCCTTTTTTGCAACTAATTTTCTTCCTAAAATTGCAAAATGTTTTTCATCTTGTCTTTTGTCCCACTTCCGTTTCTTCTGCGGGAAATTTTTTGGTGATCATATCCATTTTTGTTAGTAATAAGTCGATGAAACTTGGACATTTGTGCATTCCCACAATTTTGTGCGCACTTTTGTGCGCACATGTATGTGAGTTGGATGACAAAATTTTCTAAAACGTTTAAATTCTCTCGCTGTAGTTTCTGAGTGCAAGAGACCAGTAAATTAAAATTCAGCCCAAGGTTGAAAAAAACCGCAAAAATTGCTGTTCGCTTATTGAGTGATTCGAATAATATCTGATAGAAGTATTTGTGCTTTTGTCGCTGGTAAATGAGTGACAACCTAAAACAGCGGCTTCCCTAACCGCGCGCGACCTTGTGTTCGAATTACATTGTTCTATCCCTGTCAGTTAATGCACTGTTGTCTTCCCATTTTTATTTCGAGAGTTGGTGAATGAAGCAGGAATGTGAGCCAAACCCTACAGAGTGACAGAAGAAGAACAAGGTTTGCTCGCNAGAAACAAGGTTGCTCGCATGACATTTTAAGAGATGTTGCGTTCCCCACAAATCTTTGGCACCTCGGTTTAACAGACTGCACAAACTAAAATTCGGTGCTTAATGATGACATGTGATTTTGTGTAAGCATATCGTCGTGGTTAAAATCTGGGAAACGATGGTGAGTTTTGTGTTTCGATATCTTATTAAGTATAAGAGCATGAAAAGTGCTTAGTGAGGATGAAATATGGTGAAACGATATTTATCCTTTTTTGGGGAGATTGATGTAGCAAGAAACCTGCTCGACTCACGAGTGGCTAATCTCGATTCATGTGTAGTGTAGTTTGGTAGTGTAGTTTGGTACTGCTGAAACTTGCGTAAGAGACCACCTAGCAGACGAGATAAATACACATAGGTTTGATGTATTAGTCTTAAGGTTGCAGAAAATTCTTTGCCATACCAAGACACGTATGGCCCTTCTTAGCGCTCAGTAGATAGGGTCACTCCCCGAGTGTTCGTCAACTCTGTATTGTAATTCAGATTGGATTTAATTAAATTCTCAAATACACTCATTTGTCGAAAACCTGTAGGCTTCCTCTGATGATATCTTCAAGATCAGCTTTTCTTCACTTCCACCTCAAGGAAACCCTAATGAATTCCTCAAACAATCCTTATGAAACTTCCTCAAAAAAAAAAAACATTTCTATACCCACGAAGTCGGGTACCGCGGGATAAACCCCTATAATCTGCACCCTTGAACTGAAAGAACCAGGTTTAGTGTGCATGCCGCCTAGTCATTAAAGAAAAGCTGAACCAAATGTCTTACGCTGTATTTTGTTTTAGAAATTGTTCCACCAATTTACTTGCACCAGATGTGGAAAAATTGTATGCTTGCTCAAGCACGACAAATATTAATTAGGAACAAGTGGACAAGAGAACCAAAGGATGATGTACTTAATTAAGTTTGCATGGGCAAAAACCTGGCGCCCAGAAATTCTTGTTCCAGTAGTCCGCCGTGTCTGAATTNGCAAATACACTCATTTGTCGAAAACCTGTAGGCTTCCTCTGATGATATCTTCAAGATCACTTTTCTTCACTTCCACCTCAAGGAAACCCTAATGAATTCCTCAAACAATCCTTATGAAACTTCCTCAAAAAAAAAAAACATTTCTATACCCACGAAGTCGGGTACCGCGTGATAAACACCTATAATCTGCACCCTTGAACTGAAAGGACCAGGTTTAGTGTGCATGCCGCCTAGTCATTAAAGCAAAGCTGAACCAAATGTCTTACGCTGTATTTTGTTTTAGAAATTGTTCCACCAATTTATTTGCACCAGATGTGGAAAAATTGTATGCTTGCTCAAGCACGACAAATATTAATTAGGAACAAGTGGACAAGAGAACCAAAGGATGATGTACTTAATTAAGTTTGCATGGGCAAAAACCTGGCGCCCAGAAATTCTTGTTCCAGTAGTCCGCCGTGTCTGAATTGGTAAATTTTTACTGCTTGCCGTTTGTGTACCATTTTTTCGACGACTATTTTTTTACCTCCAAGGCTCTCATACGATTCCTATCATTTTGCCCCATTTAATAGGGGTGCAAATTCACGATCTATTGGTTTTTTTTTAATTCTTAAAAATTCTTAGTCACATGTGTTTTTAAAGGTGACAGCATCGCCCCGTGTAAACCTAATATATTTGACCTTTAAACGCTAGAAAGCTGCACAAGATACTCACCAGATATGGAAAAAATCTAAGGCGTGAACTTCACTACTTATCCTCTCACTCTATAAATTTTTTCGTACAAACATCAGGCACTTGCTATAGGGGGAAACTTAGGAACAATACAGTGTAAAAGTAACGACGGCGCGGGTACTGCTGCTTGATGCTTTGGTTAATATATTGGGAGTGAGCGGATGTAAACACACGCTGCAGGACAAGTCGCCACTTTTAAAACCGTTGCACAATGCCGGCACTGTGGTGTCGGATTGTAGTAAATCTACGTAGTTGCCACAACTTCACGTAATAGCACTGAAAATGAGCCAACAAAGATCGAACGTATTGAGTCAGTCCAGGAAGCCAGTTCGAAATCAACAGCATCGGTCAGAACTGCTGCTAAGCAGATAAAGAATGTAAAGCCAGGTAGCCATTGCATTTTACCTCATAAAACTTACTGTGGTCCCCCACCAAACCATCGGTCTAGTCGCCTCTTCTAATGTATTTTCAAAGGGTTGATCTACTTGAACTTTGCTGGCTGCCGAGGCACAACAAACTAATGCATTTATTGTCATGACAGTGTGCCAAGAGGACTGCGTTTTTCTGGGCGAGCTCAGCAAAAGGAACGTAAAAGTGATTGGAATGAGACAAAAATAACTTGCGATATGTTAACTCAAGCGGAGAGTAAAGTGAGTGAAGGGTATATCACCTGGAAATCTAATCCAGTTACCAGGCGATCAGACAAAAATGGAGCAAACTTCGACTAAAGTACTGTACGGCTCGATAAGGAAATAACGAAAGGTGCCTTGCAAGTGGACGGAAGAATCAGAATCTGGTCAACGTTAGACACCTACGGCGTTTTCTTAACAGGAGGCAGAATTTACAAGGCTACTCCAGTGGATCATCAGCGTAGCAATCCTCGGCAAAGATGCCAAAGGGCTTCCGGTGCTTGAGCAATGACACCTTTTGTGTGGAGAACACGTGACATTCTTCAAACAAAATGTTATTAGCCTGCGTATTAACATTCGAGTCATCTTCTCTCACAACAAGTTATGTACTTTACTATGGATCAATATTATGTGCATATCTTGCATCATAAGGCACACTTTTAAGCGTTAAGATATGTGCGGATAAGGGCAACCTTCGTTGCGTGTTGAATATTTTCTCTTATTTAAATGTGCCTGTTTTTCATCCGTTGAACCAAGCCTCCAAGAGTTTGGCCGTAATTCATGCGTCAGTCACTGCTTAGTAAGTCACCACGTTTATGGTCGCACTGTGGTCCTCGAAGTCAGTCTTCATTGTCTTTACAGCCAGTCAGAGTCATGACCTTTTTGAGAAAAACAATTGGTCCCAGGTGTCAACATCTGATGGCCACTAGGGGAGTGGAGTGAACACTGTGCAGAATTTTTATGGCAGTCTGACAGTGTTATCTGTGAACGTTTTTTATGTGTAATGTATCTTCAAGAACCTTTCCTGACGAGCTTTTGTATTTTTGGCAGACCACGTGAAGCTTCATCAAGACGTGTTCGTGAAGCTTAAAGGTCAGAATTGATTGTTTTCCTTTGTTCTAAATTGTTCCCCGAACAAATGAGGTTCCTAACTCCGCACAATGCGTAACGCAAGACAGCGGAGTATCAAGCAACTTAATTTTTCTTCCGAGGCTCAGTTGCCCCGACTATCCCGGGTCCAAAAATTCGTGTAGTTTTATCCAATGTTTTTTCCTACATGCATTCTACAGTTGCAAATAACATGACAGGTAACTTTACCTGACTTTTGCTAAAACGGAGTCACCTGTCGTAACGTTTTTGGAGGTTTTTTAACGCAGCTTCATCAACGTGTGTAAAGGGAATAAAATCCTTCTACAGTTACACAACGTTTAATTGGATTCAACTGTCTTTGGTCAATCAATAAAAGTATTTGACTTTAGTGTCTAAATGAGTTATTCACTGAGATAGCCAAGCACAATTTTTTTGCATGTCAAACCGATTCAGTCACATTGTCTCCCAACAAGGTCGTCACTCTGACAAAGTAGTCTTTCTGCAAGATTTTATCAGTAAACCACAATGCTGCCTTCAGCAGGACCGACGAATTATTCTTCTATCACCAATCGCCAATTTCAGGCTGAATTCGGCCACCTAGATGCTCGGGTTTTAGANAGCAGGACCGCGAATTATTCTTCTATCACCAATCGCCAATTTCAGGCTGAATTCGGCCACCTAGATGCTCGGGTTTTAGAAGGATGTGTGGCCGAATTGATGATAATTGCCGATGATGAAATCCACCACGAGTCTGAAGCAGTAAAAAAACTCAGCCATCAACTCAGTCATCAATTATTCGTCGTTAGATAAAACAAGGTGGAAGACTAATAATGAAAGACATTTTCTCCAAGCATTTCCTGAGAAAAAACATGTTTCCTATAAGTTCTGATCAATTCTGCGGAAAATATGCAGCTGAACAAAACAAAAGAAACACATACGAAGCTGAGATTCATTGGGCCAAAATAAGTAGTAAGGTTGTGCTAAAGGCCAGGGAAGCTGATGAGTAGGATTGACCATTTGTATGAACAAGATAGACATTTTGATAGTGACACATCTCACCGTGCGTAAGTTTATCGCTTTGATTAAGAACCTTCACTCAATAATCTGTGGATAATATCAGCCAGAGACAAACCACTACCCTTCCCGCCACCTTTAATTTTCAGATCCGCCCAACAGTTTTTGATCTTTTCGGATCTATATAGACAGCTGTTATGCATTATAGATGATTTTTGTCTCTTCTGGATCTTAATTTGCCGTGAGCGGCCAAATAGACATTCTAGACCAGCAGCACTGGGTGTCAGTCAAGCTGATTCGGAAGGTATCCTAATGACATTTCTACCACACTGTAACCTGTGGATGGCAAATTAGGAAACGGCACTTTGACCAAATACTCTCCTCAATGACATGTGGAAATTTCAATAAATTGGTTGTGGTAACGCTGGTTGGAATGAATTATGGCTTCTTCTTCATTTTTACACGTCCATTATTCTGTTATGTTAGTTAATTCACAGAGCGCAGGCAAAAAAATACTAAGGCAATCTTACCAGTTTGACGCGTGTATGGTATTAAACGGGCAATATCTGGGAAATTGAACATGATGTCCTGCTTTATTTGGCCAGCCTCCATGCCATCCTTTTCTACTCTTTTGTGCACTGTATCTTCTTTTTTAGAAAATAGCGCTGAAAAATACGGTTTTAGATGGCACAGTTGGCTCAGGTGTTTGACGCATCTTCTGCGATGGTAGGGAATATTCTTCTATCAATCAATGGCACTAAATGATAATATTTCCGTTCAAATAGACTCTTGCAATGACCTGACATTTGCGGACATTACATAGTCTTCATAGATCGGCCACAAAGAGGGTAGAAGTGCAGTAAGGTTGCTGTCTATCCACATATTGTTTCCAGATTTTTATGTAGCATACTGGGGTAAGAGACTGTTAGAAATTATATGGTATTACAAGTATCCCTTGGTGCATGGGCGGCCCTCAAAGACGTGATTTAAATTACTTAACTAATGCATCAGGAGTCTGCCCCCTAATGAAAGGTATCTAATGCGAAGGCAAATGGTTTTGGCCTTCATAAAATACCATTTTTGTCAACCATAATACTGTTGACATGGTGAATCTAACTGGCCTTAGAATGGTCGAAAATTGTTGGCAAAAATGTAGCCAATATTTTTTCTGTACTGGAATCACTGTGTGATTTCATACTGCAAAGCATCAACTGTCCACATTTCATGAAACTGCAGACAGTATATAACATATGATATCTAGATTAGCAGACCAAAACTAAACCGGTTTGACCACAAGTGGTTGGTCAGAAACGTGGTGAACTTGCACCCACCATGGCGCCACCCATCCTTTATTCACAGGATTCCTCTCACGTGGTTATGTTGACCGTCTCCAAGAATGACTACTTTTGAAGGGGGAACGTTCTGCCCTGGTGTTAATTATTCCTTCTCATAATTTTTTTTTATCATTTCAGCTTTACTATATCTTCCAAAGCTTATTGCATGTGCTTGTACCTCGACGTAAAGAGGAATTTTAAAGATAGTCCTCGGGCTACCGAAGCATCCTAGTCATTACAGAGGTCGGAAAATAAACGCAGGGTTTCTGAAGATGCTCAGTAGTACCCTTTCTGATTCTGATATTAAGTGACCGGTTTTATTGCTCACTGAACTTGTTTTGAGAGTACACTGAAACTTGTCACTTCGATCAGGTTTGGTGAGCAACATCTTTTGGTCGTTCTTAGTTGGAATGAAGAGGTGCGTGGTATTTTTGGCGCTGTTATGTTGGCAGCCTCATTTGGCAAGCTGTATTTAGACGGTACATAATGAACGGTAGCGTATTTTCCCGTCTGTTTGGGGACCTGAGGCGTACCATTTTTCAATGTGCATGATGGTACCTTGCGTTTTCTTTAAGCTTTAAAGGAGCTGTCCGTGGATTGCGGTGTTCCCCTGGGTAGATGAAAATTCTATCCTTTTTGATCCGGATTGACAGCTCCGCATGATTTACCAAAAAGCTCTTGAATGGTGTACGTTTTATCTACTGAGTAAAAATCTTTTGAAGGTAACCATAATCCTATCAATATGAGCCTTTTAAGACCACTATTTGATTGGTGTTCAACGGTGAGAAACATCTTCCATCAAGCGGTGTTATCTGATTTACCTAATCCACTAGTTTTTCAGGGACGGACAGCATCCAGCAGGCCATCAAAAAGGATATACCTACATCCAGAAGGAACTTCCATTCTCAGAGTGAACGAAAACATGATTTGATTCCTCAGTTAACAGCATTTCCCTTCATATCTCGTCAACTGATTTCATGTTCGTTCCATTTGGTGTCCAACCTACTCACAAAGTTACTGAAAACTGTTCGACAACCTGTGACCAACAACTTATGGTCTATTTAACAAAATACACTTATTCACATATTCATTTTGTTTCATAAACGAGTGAGTCATCTGAAATCTAGCTGCGTTTCCCAAAAGTCCAAATTGATGTGCAAATGAGTGTAATTCCCAATGTAATTCCGCTAGAAATTTGGCAGTTATGCCCCATACTATCAGGCCAGAAAGAGCACGACCAATCGTGACGTCATAGTAAGTGAAGACTACGAAAAAGACTGATATCTTTAACAAGGTTTCAAAAATAAGACAGCCTCTCTCCATCCCATTCATCTGAAGAATATTATAGAAATGCATTCATTCTTATTCTTCACCATCAACATCCTTTGGTTGCAAAATAATATGTAACTCCATATACGTTTTTGCTTCCTTTTGCATATGCAACAATTTGGAAGCAGTGTGTTTGGTTTTCTCGGAAAAACTCAGTTATATGAGAAGATTTTGAAATTTCAGTGAAGGTTTTATCCTTTAATTAAAGTTACTTTATGGCAAAAAGCCGAAAAATCCTGGACAATAGATTCATTCTATCGGGAATAATCAGCATTGCGAATCGCACCAGACGTTAGGTGAGCTCTAACGCGCAGTCTGCCGGCTAGTAGCTGGCCAGCAATCTGTCAAGCCATGAATGGCCGAGTGTCACTCCAGCCCGTCTTCGTTATATTAGCCGCAATGTTCCAGGTTAAGAAAATTGTCTTTGATCGCATGCTGGTCAGTGGACTGAACAGGTTTTCAGAATTAGCGGTTCTAATTACTGCAAACGTATTCTAGTGCGTTAAATCAATGTTTAAAGAGATCAGTAATGGAATAGCTGTTTCAGTAAAATTAATTTGCGATATCGCGTTGATATCTAACAGTGTGTGTTATGATTACCAGTAGGACATGAACGCAATAAAAAGCATTCCATTTCGTGTAAGAGAATGGTGAAACGTCAAATAGTTGGAGGGCTTTGGGAAGCACAGAAGTGGGAGCACCAGGATTCTCAAGATAGTAGATGGACTTTCCGTGGAGCTTCAGTCTGACTGTCAACGGAATATAGATCTTCAGAGGAATTCACTAGTTTTTGGGGCAATGAAAAAATAGCCTTCAACTTGGTGACGTAAATGCTAGTTTTATTCATCAGAGTTGTGTAGAAAAACCAAAAACATCTGAAAAAATCACCCTGGGCTTCGAAAATCATGTAACCTATTCACGACACTTACCACATAAATGATAGAGTCAGTTAACATACTGACATTTGAGGTCGTTTTTGTCTTTTGTACAGATATTTATGTCATGCGTGGAGAAGTACTTTGTGCATTTATGTTCACGAAGGTCACAATCTACCAATCCTGGAATAAAGTTTGGGACTGTCTCTGTGGAAACTAGCAAATACTGATGTCACTCAACGTGAGTCGGCTGAGTATGGTAACTTAAATTTAAGCAATTTCCGAATAAAAAACACCTGTTTTTTATCCAGCATTATCGTTGTTTTGTTATTCTGTCTATTTGCTAGTTCTTTCTATGGAGCAAAACTTGGACTTTTTGGAGGAGTTGTGGCAGCTGAAAATCGGAAAAGTTCCGAAAAGTTAATGTACGTACACACAATTCGTTAGAAAATAATCCACCATAAAAAGGATGGAAGTTTGCGGATGGCCATAAAACAGACGCAATACAACAATGAGTTTGGAATACTTCTATCTTGGGCCATAAAGTATAATGATCAGCATTTCCAGAAACTCCTCTAGCAGTGAATAAACAAAGAGTCCGACACGAGTCACACAACGCTTAATGTAGAAAAGCTTCTGCAAATAAGTCGTGCTGCTTTGGTGTTTCCCAGTCTTTAAGATTTAAGCAAATGTTCGATTTTACTGACAGTCCATTGGCACAAGCTTTACTGCGGCTTATTTTTAAAGCCTTGTTGTTAAAAGATCACTGAACCGTCTGTTCTGCACAGGCAGTTTATGAATGAACAGTTTCAAGAGTCCATTATAAACAGTTAATGAATTCACTTATATGCAGTTTGTATTTACGTTTGCTCCAATTCGGTTCTGGCATTCAGCGTAAGAGTGTGGATTATTCTAATGAAAGAATAAAAGAAGTTTCGTCAGTCTTATCATGAACTGAACGCTACAGCGAACATCTAATTCTACTCCATGACTGCACTATCAAAGTAACGGGGAAATTCATTTCTGACCACTGGATAAAGCCCGAGATTTTGTTAACTTTTACTTTACGAGATACTGATACGAATCCCCGTAAGTAACAGGAAAATCGATTGGCAGAATTGCAAGTAAATATGTTGCACTGAATTTATTTGTGATGGCGACCTGTTTGAATAATTTGAATGACAATTATCAATGCAAAAAAAAAAAATTCATAGTAAATGGAGCTTACTGTTCTAAGACTGTATTTGGCTTTCATCTTCTGTCTTCTTTGCTCATTACGTACATTCAACCGGTATCGTAATCCCGCTTTTGTGAATGCTTAGACTGGTGAGAAACACAACAAATATTTTCAAATGAGGTTGCACTAGGTGAACTAGAATTTCCACAGACCTAAGTAAACAGAAAATATGTCATAACTCTCCAGAAATAGATTATGATCATGCAAACCGCGCTACTTTAAACGAAAAACGTTTTGGCTGATGCTGTAGTCGACAAATTTATCTTTGGCTGTCTGGCTGTGTTAGCCCCATTCTGGCTTGCAGCAAGCAATTTGTCATCTTCGGAATCGTTAACCAGTCTTAAATAATGCTCTCCCTGTCAAGCGGTTAATCCCTCATTTGAATCAGTCTCACCCAATTTGAACAATCAGTCAGTCCACAAATGTGGAACTGCCTGCTGCATTCTGACAGTTAGAGAAATTCGGACTAGACTTCCTCCTTATGCAGCATAATTAATGGACAAAGCTGATCAAAACCTTTGCATTGATTTCTACTTGAATGAGAAAAAAGTGAGGATACTGGTACGGTCGAATATTCCATCAAATTGTTCAGTTTACTGTTCTGGCTTATTTATATGTTCTTTTAAAAGTTGATTTTTGTTTGTACATTCTCCGGGAAAACGACGTAGTTCGATAGTAAAAGATGGATGTGCAACAAATCCTATCAGTGAAGTATCATAAAAATGAATGATTTTTCCGATCACAAAAACGATCCTGGTCTAATGACCTAAATTACTCATGTTCAGCTTTGTCTTACAGGGTAATTGAACGCAAATCGTGGTCAAGCGGATAACTGGTCAAATTACTAACCCAAAACGCACGGGTTGGAGACTTTGTGGAGTTTTTCAGGTGCTGGTTATTCACAATAAGGATACAACGACTGAACATGCCTCTTGGTTAATCGTCAAACACTGTCTTCTCTTTGAAAACGATATCTTCATTGATGATCAAGCGCAATTTGGTGGATTTATCATAACTTTTGGAAAACCCATAAGGTGGATATGTGTGGGATAGGTGTTAATCCCAACTTTTTCTCACGAGCCCATAAGATCTCGTCTATTGCTCCTGTAGAATAACGCGGGTCACGTTAACTCTCAATTTGATTTGCCCAACTTTGAGGGTCTGGGTTAAAAACCAATAGTCTTGGTGGACCGGTCTTGTTTCCGCTATACAAGTGACCCAGTGCAGGGCTTGTAAGGCCTAAAGGAGATTTGTTTCACGCTACAATTACCAACTGATTGCACCGGGTGGAGTACCCAACGAAGTGCACAAATTTTTCAACCGTAAGCCATAATGAACACATGTAGCTATGAAAGAAAAGCAACTGTTCTGTTTCGGGGTGAACAGTTTTGTGACATGTCAGAAAAAGGCGAATAAAAAGTGCATGTGAACAGAAATTGCCTGATGCACGAAAGTTGATCATTCGGCTGGCCGTCGCAGTTAAACAGATGCAGGACACTTGAGCCTCTACACATGAAGCGACAGAAATAAAGCTACCTACGTCCTAAGTCATGACGGAACAAAGCAAGAGAAGACTAGTACATTCAAAAGTTCTACTCCCTCATTTGTTTTGTGTGAATAAATTGTAGCTCGACACATTGTCTTGATTCCAACATGGTACAGTAATCTGAATCGATTGGACTTTTTAGTGTCTGGATTAAGCGAGTAAAGTAAACTAAACCTTCTTCCGTTGAAAAAGAATAAGTGTTTCGTCTACTTTTATTTAGAGTTCAACAAGTACTACTGTATAATAAACTGGAAGAAATCCACTAATTTAGTGTTCCTGAGGTAAGGACTTGGATTTGTAACCGGAAATGCAGTTCGTGAAGCAACGGAAGTATGTATATTATTCGTCAAATGTCAGTGTTTTTCGATACAAAGAACCCAAATTGACCAAAAAACGCCGTCAGAAAGCCAGAAATCAGCTGTAACCTGAATCCATAGATTTGCAATATCACACGATTCCGCACGATAGCTTCTCCGATCTAGCTGACGTGTGGATTGAGGTAAGCTTTAACTGATAGTTGCCAAGTGATTTTATTGGTAGTCAAAAACTAGTTCGGTTTCCCAGACATAGATGCTTCCGTCTTGTTCTATTGAAATGTGCTGAGATAGAGTATCCAGCCTGACACAGCCGGATTATTCACACGAGACAGCAAAACCATCAGCGCCTGACAGGGTGAGAAATTCGAACTGATGAGTTATCTCGCTGATCTGTCTGGGCTTTGTATGCATTGTAGTGCTTGTAGTTCCAGGTGTCTGAATTTGCGCAACGAAACCGTGAATAGTGTTCACTGCTGAAAAACCACCTCATTAGTGCCACTCTCAACTGATTGCTTTTGTGAATATGATGTTCGTAGCATTTCCGCGTGTATAATCAACCGATAATGAATTTGTTTTTTGTCATCACTGATGGCACAGCCCGCTGGAGGAGGTGCCCGAATTTGATGAATATATGAACATGTGTTTCGTCCACCAAGACAAACAGAATTCACAGCTGAGATCAGATATATGGACGTTAGTAGCATTTTTCTGAGTGGAGACATGCAGGTGTGTGGCAAGTTATCAGATGAACTCTTCCGGGTCAGCTCTTCCCGTTCTTCTGTCCACGTAAGTCTTCAAAAAATAAGCCTTGTTGTTCTATTGTTTGAGTTGAGCAGTTTGGTTTCAAACGTTTCGTCACCAAATGAGTTCATTTCGTTAGTACGTACTACGTTGGCGGTGCTCTGTATTGCGTCTGTTTATAGGCGTCCAGCAGTTGGTTGCTCGTGGTTATGTATCCTTGTTGACGGAAGAGGGGTGCTTGACCTTGGATCATGCTTGTCCCTTCGGATGTTCGGTCCCATTTTTTGGATGGCTGGTTAATTGCGTGACTGATTGGCTTCCGAGTGATCCTTGAGTCTAACCTCTTTAACCCATTCCCTTCTCCTAAGGCCACCACTTCGCGCCTCAATATGACGTACGTAAGCTCGTGCACAGAACCGCTCAACGGGTGTATGCCGACGCAACACGACTCACTGCGAATTTACTAAACACTGATAATGTCACCATGGTTAGTGATAAGTGTTTTTTCATCCAAATAGCCCAGTTAAGTGGACAGAAGAACGACCATCTTTATGACCAGATTTACCAGTATTCCACCAGATATCCAATAAACTCTGTTGTCTAGTATCAACAGTAATGCTGTCGCCTTTGGGGTAATAAAGATGCTAGTGTCGACAACGAGGATGCTTTTGGTGGTGAAGGTTTTGAGTGAATACACTCCACTCAAACATGAACTCTCTCTCAACGCTTGAATACAGACAGATGTACAGGACAGTGATGACGTCAAAAAGGGAGAATGACAACATTTATTATATGCCAACTCAGTTCGACAACTTTATCTATACGAAATGAAACCTAAGGTAGATGTCTGGGAATCCAGTCAAGAATCGTTTTGGTAACTTAAGCGCATAATTTGGCCTATTTGTATTCTTCGCCAAATCCACCATGAGGTAAGTCATTTGCATACCGAACTAGTGTTGTATTGAGATGTAGGAGTTTTTCTAATTCAGCTTTATATTCATGCTCATATTTATCTGAGTGTGCGTTATCCAGATGCATCCAGGTCGACGTCGAAGACATGCAAACAACACTACAACAATCGCCAGGAGTTAGGAAAAATCCGAATGCACACTTCGTCCCTCAGAGAAACACCGTTTCAAAATTCGGATAAACCTTTTTCGTCAGAAAGTTCCGATCAATACTTTCGCAGCGATTGGTGCTTTACTGTTGGAAAAAAGGACTACTAAATGCCGAGATTTCGTTGGAGTTGCCAAAAAATACCAGAAATACAAGAATGCCTGAGAGTCCACTAACATTTTATGCCAGTAGTGAATCAAGTTGCAAATGATTGAAGGATTCAACACAAAACACGATTTAAAAAGTTGACATATATGGGAGACTGTGATGCAAGTAGGTCGGACGTTGCATCTATGAACCTGTCGAGCATCAGTAAAGCTGGATAAAAGTGGCGTGTTTTTTCAGTGACATAGGACACTAGTGTAATCCCAAACACCATTAAAATCGAATAAGTGCATCTGCTTAATTTCTGCAGGGCTGCGAAAATTTGGATTTTCAAACTAGGCCCGTCAGCTGGCCAGGGATTCTACCAATATTCAAACTTAACTCCAAGGATATATTTTGTCCAAAATGCTGCCACAGTTAAACAAATCTGAAATTGTTTCCAGAATGTCTATCTGGATCAACAGTAGGCTGGTTTTTGCACATTTCGTTACGCAACTCCAGCTTCTTACTGCAGCTTAGTGACCAATGAAGAAGAGAAGTAGTTCGAATTTAAAATTGAGAAATAAGTTCCTAATAGGTGTTTAGCCTCAACCCTGACGTGTGACGTGGATCAAAAAATGTTTGCGTGATGCGTGAGTCAAACCATCAGTGATTCACTAAAGTAACCATACTGTGATTTTTAGAGAAATCTAAGTTTAAGGTTTCGGTAAACCATTGACTGTTACACAGCACTTGTCCAAAATAGATTGCTCATTAAATCTAACGTTTTTCGCATGAGTTAGCGCCATATGAAGCGTATAACAGTAGAGTATTGCTGAGCGGATACTCTTGGCTGTAATCCCAGGAATTTAAGCTGGCACTATACAGTGGTCACTTGAAATATGTTTCCTCTGTAAAGCTTATATTAGTCGGCTACAGATTATAAATGCTTTATTTGAGCTTCATGTTAACCTCAACTGTGAGCACTGATTTGTTCACGCCACAAATTTAGGTGGTGCATTTCATCATTGTCATGATGTCAGTATTCGTGAAACCACCAACGGAAAAATTTCATATTTCCCCCCTCTATACATTTCGAAATTCTTCACCGTTCAACGGAACTAACGAAGAACAAATTTGTCCACCGTGATCCGGAACACACATGGTACGCTCGTATGAAGCTGACATGATATTGTCAGGCAAATATTCACACAAATGAAATGAGGACTCAAAGGAACAGCAAACTGCAGTAATATCTCACAATATTTTTAGTCGGTCACAAAATATCTTGCAAGTTCTGGAACCATTTATCGGTCCGTTTTAGGGACACTCAAACCTAAGGGCCGGTGGTACGTGCCAATGATAGTGTTTTCTTTTGGAGCTTTTGATGGCATATGGTCAGATATCATAGTCAAACTGCAGTGAGTTCGGCTGTTTCAAGTGCAAATCGTCGGATGACCTTGGATTGGTGAAGCTTGATGGATCATACTGAAGGACTCGGCCGGCTTAATCCGATGATCTTTGTTTGTCAATTTGACAGCACTCACATTGGTCACCTGGTTTGGATTGTTAGATTGTCGCAGGATGCCGTGCGCTCAGCAGCCATTATGGATAACCACAGTGTCGTAGGCCCTAATAGGCTTGAAGAACACTAGTGAAGAAAAGAATAAGTCCACACAGACTTGTCCTAGAGGAACACTTTCTCGTTCTAATTAGTGTTGGACAATTGAAAGCTACTGGAATGCATTTTCAATCGCGTGACTGTATATCAGTTTCTTTTATGTAGCGTATGTTCGTGGCTTCAACTAAACTTCTTGGTCTTTTCTTGCGTTGCAGCAAAAATCGTTCCGGGCAGCCATTTTGAATCAGAATATTCGAAATAAGCCGCAATTCTACATTTAGTTTTTTTCGGTACAGATTCTGCTAGTTTTGTTCAAAGAAACTTGATCAAGTTTTGTCTGTACCCAAATCTAGGAAGTTTTGGATGTCTATCTATTAACCAGACCAAGCGAATTTCCGGTATACTCGTCTCTAAACCCCCATCATTCTATTTTTGTGCAAAACGCCCGTTTGGGAAGTGGAACTGAGTCGCTTTCAGGGGCTTAACAATTGTTTTTTTGAAAACGACAGCTCGTTTGGGTTGCTTTTAGTGACTCTGCGACAAGGCGATTAGAAATTGAGCGTTTGGTTGTGCAACGGAGACTTCCATCAAAATTTGTGTCCAGCAACAGAAATTGCGTTTATTAGGCCATGTACTGCGTATATGGAATTATCATTTTCCGAAACGAACACTTTCCTTGGTGCCAAATCTAGAGTGGCGGAAACATAGATGTAGCCACCTTTTGGTCTTGGAAAGGGTTGCATAAAAGATCACGAAATGTTTGGGTGCTGTTGGCGCAAATCGAATTCCAGGCGCGTAATCTCCAATACAACTGGTCAGAGATGCTGCAAGATTTTGCTACTAATGGATGTTAGTGGCGTTCTGGTTACTAGTTTCTATCCAGACTGCCTGAATGAGTGTTTGGGTGCGAAGGCACCTTATATAGACAGTGGTAGACTGACTTCAAGTCAATTGCCCGCCCATTTTTATGCTTATCCTTACAACAATCGTGATTGTACGGCAGCAAATCATCACTGGTGAACACTGATGTTACGCCATCGATGGTGATGATGATGATGACAAACGCAAATCAACCCCAAAATCCATCTTATTAGTTGTCAAATTACGCATGGTTCAAGCATCCAGAAGGACGTTGTCGTTTTAGGTGAAGTCCATGAATACACCCAACCTCTATACGAAATATTGAATCTAATATTTCTGTTGTGGCTCCTTTAAAGACTACGTTATTAGAATGTACTAGTGCCTTTCTTAACGGATATACCAATTTTTCTTGAAAAAATTTCTACCAGCCACCAAACTGGTACAGCACAGTTTACGACTGATCTGGACGACTCGAAATCAGTTATTACGTGGCATTCTTCTGAAACAGTTCATGGTGCTTAGACGCCAAAATCTCTGCTAAGAAACCAGAATCCAAAACTGCGTGCTGTTTGTGAAGCGATGCCAACCAGAACACAGTTAAACAACTTAAGTATTGGATCTGCCCACACTAGGAAGGACTTCATAACATGATTTTCAAAATTGGCTTGACAAATATCGCATAAATTTTGCTACATTCTTGTTACAAAATTCTTTACGTCTGCGACTGTAAAATTGGTTTCAAATATCCACGCCCGGCGAGCTGCGTCCTCCTGATTAACAGGTTAAATTAAATTTATATTTAGTAGATGCAATCAGACTCAGACTGGTGCGCAAAAAGCAATTAAATCTTTCGGTTTGTCTGCCTGGGTCGTCCAAGGGTGAATAACGGTCACATCTACCACGTGAGACTGCTATATTAATCAATAGGTTCTAGTGGCCAATCTTTTTTCTTGTTCTTATTTTCCCACGCACTAGTAAAATCTTTAAAATTTCAAAAGTACTATACGTTGTGGTCATTATCTAGGAAATGTGCTCCGAACAGGAAAGTTTAGTTGTAGGTTAGGAAGCCTTAGACCATTGAAATAATGGACAACCGTAATGATATTCCGACCATCTGAAACTTGTGCTTGTCGACTTTGAGTATTTATATAATTATATAACTTCATACGTTTTACTCTCTGCACACTAGAGGCTATGTGACCATGTGAATTTAACGTTTAAACTATAGCCTTTCGGGGCTTGCGCAATTTGCATGTGAATAAGGCCTCAAGGAAGCTTGTACATCAACAGGTTGCGCGCGTGCTCCATCATACGGTTTGAATTGATCCCGCTTTCGAGAACTACACTCATTTGCAAATCAATTTGGTTTTCAAGAGAGACTCAACTGAATCTTTTGTTTATGATGTTCTACAAGTGAACGTGAAAACGAAATTGATTTGCAAATGAGTGTATTTCTTCGAAGCAGTGCAATTTGGGTTCAAGTAGAACATAAGGTTGATGGAAACGCGGGGACTGCGCCTACCTGACGAGCTTCAAGAAGGGCGAAACCGTTCGTGGGCTGTCGAAGAGTTTTCAACAACCTTGTGAGTAGTTTCCTTCATAATACCGCTTTGTTTTTTGGATTTTTTCCCAATCCTTTTTGTGAACACCAGTTCTGTGTGACTAGTCAAGCTAAAATATCCTTGTTTATCTGATATATTAATGTCAAGCGACGTGAAGGAAGTCATAAGCAGACCCGCTCGTACACGTACACCGAAACCCACCTCGTCATGCACCTCTACGGAATAATTTGGCGGTGATTTCTCCGATTACAGAGAAGAGTTGTACCTAATCTTTTTGGTCGAGTGTATACTTATTAAGCAAAACGGTGCTGGTGTGTTACAGATGGTTGATGGAGGACGCAGCAGGAAATTTTCAGATATCAGCAAACCTAGTTCTTCTGCAGTACGTTAGGCTTGAGCGACATGGTCGTTGTTGACACCATCCTCGTCATAATCCGGTTGAATTTTTTCTCATGTCAACTGGCCTCATTCGGATAACAGAACTGAGGAGGTAAACTGACAATCAGGTTTCGAAAACAGCCACCAGATGCTTCAGATGAGCACAGAGGAATCGACTGTATGATTGTTCTATTAACCTCTGGAGCATGCTTCCAGTCACATGGCCTGGTAAGTTTGGTGTACTTTACGAGGAAAATGGCTAATCAGACAGAATGTTCGGAGTGTTTATTGGTCGTTGAAGGGTTGTATAAATTATTCAACAGTCGGCTGGATGGAAAAAAATCTTACCTCAGTTCAAACGGACCATGTCCACAAGCATGTTCTAAGGGGTGCGTTTTGAAACCAATATTCAAACGTGCCTACTCTTTCAAAATCAACACTGGGTCTAAATAAGAACAAATATTCACGACTCTGTTTTTAACACCCCACCATACACTTGTGATGAACATCTAATAAGCACTGTCAGAGAAAAAAATCCGAAAGAAAGTTGAGATTTTCGGCTGCTGGTATATATTGTTCACCTTTGCACCGTTCTCTTTTCTAAAGTAAATCAGCCAATCCGGTTCATAAATTTGGCTACCTGGCAGGCCAAAATGCAAGCCTGATCGGTGGTGAAGGTCATCATCTTTTTACTTTTTCAGGATATCTAAATTCTTCATAACCAAAAAAAGCTAGCGTTAGTATAACTTTGAATGGTACCTATTTCAAATAAATCGAGCCATTTTGTTCTCATCAGGCTTATCCTCAATACATAGCGGATTTTTGAAACACAAAGTGCAAATTGTGACTCATGATATATATCCACCAGACATGATTTTTCTCTTCATTATTTGGAATAGTTTGTCTCAGGTTGTCAAAATATTGGAGAGAAGTGATGTTTCACCATATATAACAATATGAACGCGATGCACTGCAATCTAGTGCCCATATTTTGGCTGAAATAAGCTTTTGGTATTAATAAAAATACTTTGTGTATGAAGTACGTTTGATGCTCCCATTTCCCAGTCCTTCGTTATACTCATTCCTCGTGAAAATTTTTGAAAAACTAAATGTAGCAGGTATGTGTAACTCTTCTTCATTCAGTCAATTTTTAAACGTTCAAGTGATGTCTGACGAACTGAACTAAACTCTCATCTCTTGAGAGTCTTTGCGTCGTTTGCACGAGCTTCCCTCTCCACTCTTTTTATGCTTCGTTAGTTACGTTGCAAACAAATTTGCAACTGGACAGTCCTTGTAAGGTCCATTAGTTTGAGCTGCCCAGGGTACAGCATACCGCATCCACTCATGAAGACAGTTTGTCGTAAGCTGGTCAAAATGGTAGAGAATGACCAATCATTCTCCATGAAAATGAGATAACAGAGCCTACCAAACTATGCGTGTTATACAATATTTAATAGACGCTCACAACTTAATAGTTATCTGCAAATTTTCAGTCGAATTCCATCCTATACCATAGAGTGGCTTTGAGTACTGCAAAACTGGGAGTATATCTAATCCTCGTGGGGGATTCGCCCTTCGAGGATAGCCTTGCAGCGAATAAAAATCAAACCTACAGTAAGCATCTTCAAGAAAACCGCTGACGGAATTAGGTGAAAACTGTCCATTAAGAGTGGTTGACAGTGAGGAAAATGTTATAACTGATGCAGTAATACCATTTAATTCGTTAGGTAAATTAAGTTTTTTTAGAAAGTGTGAGTGAATTTTTGCCATCAACTATCCTAATAAGTTTTTATTCGTGTCCTTCAAATGTAGTCTGAGATACGCTTGACGATTTCCTAATTCAGTACGTGTTTAGTACTAAAATTGAACAATGTTTGAGTAGGCTATAAGTTTGATACGACTGTGGGGACCAAAATCATCTGATGAGATTCCATAAAGATGAAATTGGATTTTCGAAAAGCAGCCTTAGAGGCGACAAACTTTGTCAAGTATTTGATGACTTCTTAGTGGTTGATGAAAATACAGCCTTGCCAAAGACTTATTCGAGGATGCTGAATGCAGAGAGATGAATGCTGCACATTTTAGACCATGTGTATTTGATAAGTCTTTTCTAGTTGCCTCAACAGAGATGTGTAAGTTCCAAATGGCTTCTGAATTTCCTTACTGTAATGAAAGCATTCACTTAACAGCTCAAGTGTTTTGGAGCAAAAAAGACGCGCATTCGTAGTCATTTGAAAGTTGTTTCGGTTGCAGTGCATACGCTTGGACAAATTAGGAGAACATCTATACTTATGAAGAGAAAAATCAATTCCTATTTTCTATCTTCCAAAAAATTTACAGACTTTCCCAGAGTAGTAAAATAAATCTAGGCTATAGTGTGAAGCGAGGCAGCAAAGCTCCCGAATTTGAACTCCAGGCTGCTACCTACTTCCCTGGAACGAAATCGGTATCCTATTTATCAAGAGTTCTAGCCACGGTTATCACTTATTTGTTTTTCATTCTTGATTGCAAACCCACTTAAATCAAATTACAAGTGGATTAATTCAGTATAACGTGATTTGACTTATCGCAACCAGCTATACCAAACCTGAACGAAATGCACTGGACCAATAGGTAGTCAGAAACTGGTGGCATCCAAAAAAGAAACTGCAGTTTGCAAGCACGATTGTCTGTTTTTCATACCACGTTTTATGAGATGATAACCAATTAGGCGTTTCAGAACAAGTGACTCAAAAGTGTATATCCGTTTGTTGAATTCTGGCCCCCAAAAGTCAAGAAAACATGCCATCCTTGCACCCGTTTTGAATGTTAGGCAGTTCATTTGGTTAGTTTGTTCACGTCAAGATGTTTAGCATCGGGCTACTTTAGAAAAGGGAACAAATGTTTTTCTAAACTAGGTTACTCCTGACATCAACCACCAAACATTACAATGCACTCTCACTGCACTGAGATAGTAAGAATTCTGTTTCGTCAGGTTATTTTGAGCAGTTCCTTGTGTGAAATGAAGTGGTTTAGTTTGGCTGGATTGAATGGCTTTTTTGTCAATTGCTATTGCACTTCAAGAACTGCGGCATATCCATGCTATATGGTGAACCAACGTGATGGTAGTTAGCGGTAACAATCAATGTCGCCATCAACTGCTGAACCCAGCCGGGAACTACACAAAAAGGCACTCTATTCAAGAGGTGTGTTTTAATGTGACAATAGAAGCAGTCCAAGAAATCAGAAACAAGTTAGCGTTTAGCATTCTCCTCTGTCACGATTAGAGCACATCCTTCTAAAGAAGTTGGTTCCTTCCTTCAAGCAAAATCTTCAACCTATGGGATACAAAGTAAACAACTGATATTAAGTGCCCATATTAAACTCGGATTTGCGTGAGCAAACTGGTTTTGAGCTTTCGCTGCTGTCACAGCTACCTTGCTGCGACAAATCCAACTATCCGGCCAGAGCATAGCATACCCTCAAAATTTTCCTAGCGGCAAGACAATGGTTTCCTTATCGGGATGTATATATATGTATGATATAACTTGAAATCCTGGCACAGCCCCAATAAGAACAGAATTCTCGTCCTCTTAACTTACAAGAATACTCCTACAAGTAGGAAGCGGGACGTTTAAAGTGGGAGTAATCTGAATGCAAAGAAAGTAAATCCCATAACACTTGAGAGGCATTAGCAGTAAATGAACTTACCACTGGTGTATCTGCACCGATGATTCTGTGTCTAGTTGCTTCACTCTCAACGGTACATTTATCAATCTTTTGGGGTGCTGGTTAAAAGTACACCTAAGGCGAAATAAGTCGCTTCGGTGTTCCCAAATACAAACTAACTTGGGACCATCAGTTGTGTGGACACACAGACAAACAGAAACCAAAAAAGATGGATGCAGAGTTATCAAAAATGTAAACGAAAATAAAATCACGCCGCTGCCTATTTTATCCATTTCAACAAGCTCTCTTGTCCACTTTTCAATTGCTTACTGCTTTACTTATTTTGCAGGAAACCAGCTGCTGAACTTGCGTGACTTGAGTGCTCAGGCGGTGCACAACAAATGTTACAGCACGTGACCACAGTTATGATGCTTCCCCGGGCTGTTTTCCCAATGGAATTCGGATTTTACTATCCAAGGAAAGGACCACGGATTGCACATATACAACGCGCTGTTGATTGTTTGTTTGTGTCTTTAAACTGAAGTCTAGTATCGAGGGCACGATCTTCTGCTACACGCATCTAAATGCAATCTTTGTCGCTATCCGCTGAAGCAGCAACAATAAAAATCTGAAAACAAAGTTGAGAGAGAAATTGATTGTGTTCTAGACTGAACAAATGATTAGGTGGTTATTGGCTCATAACAGAACTGCAAATGGCGTGATTGGTGTTGGTAAGGGAATTTTCCGCGAAAAAACTGTGGGTGAACATAATATTGATCAGTTACCAACAGATTAGACGTAGAAAACTTCCGTGCCAGTATAATTTTCGGATAGAAAAAAATACTCATAGAGAGGAAAGCCTTTTAAAATTTCCTGAATTCTTATAAACCATTTCCTTCTAAATATATCTGTCTGGTTGAGATGAAAACCGTTTCTAAGGCCTGATTAAATCAAACTAGGATGAGCTTATAGCCATAATTTACTGGTAGATACACACACCTGCAGCTTACACCTGGTTGCGCGGTTTTGGTGATCTAACGCACGGCAAACATTCAATGAATGCACTACGGGGCTATTTGGCGTTGCACGACTTTGGGAATGATGTCGCCCTCCCCGACATCCACGGCGATAAGCTGAAGATGACGGCCGTTTAATCACTGCAGCAGGTGCGGCACATCCTATTCCGCGAAATCTTGAATCAATAGTCTCACTACTTTCACAAAAATACAAAATGTATCAACTTGCAGATTTTATCTCTTGATAAACGATGTCTATCATTTTAGAATTGAAGAGACACCTTTCACGAGTATAATAAAAATGAAGAGTGGTTTCGATGATTACTCCCCGTGAGGTAGATGGAACGTCTTCCAAGAGCAGAATCAACGGCGTTACAACCACAGTTTTTACAGAACATGTCGTTCTTAGTGAATCCCGAGTGATAACTCATGATATTTTTTGTGCAAAAACATACCGACGGGTTGTGTGAACCGTCTTATGGGAATATCCTTTCTACTCTCAAGGTTAAGCAAAATGAAAAAGCCGCAAACTGTAGGAAGTGAGAACTTAGCAACCAGTCATCTTCAGACGTCTATTAAGATACTTCGCTTTTTTTTCTGTTGCCTTTAGAATCGACAGAAATTCTGGCGTATTTTATCAATAAATGGATAAGGTCTTTTGGTGGCGCAGGATGTATTGTCAAACCCCTATACTTGGGAATGTTGATAAAACCTATGGGTCAAAATAACGTGGTACAGCTAAAGCGGCGAACTAATTTTTATCCCGACACCTTGCTTATTCATCAGTGACAGTAATCGAAATCGTATCGCATGCCAAATGCTACAGCTTCCTATTACACGCAACAAAGTCCAAAGGGAGTGATCAAATGTGGTCTGAAGGTTGTCTCGTTTAACAGCTCAGTAGCTCACAAATAAACGGCTTATCTTCTGATTACGATGCATTTTTTGGTTAGTCTGTTATCAAAGTTAATAGGTTTGATTCTTGTCCTTACTAATCCTTGTAAGTAGTATCAGCATGCACGGTGACATTTTTTTCAGCATGGGTTCTAGGTGTCTTTCATATGGAACTCCTTAGACGTGATACTAAATGCGCTCCAAGTATGTTTTATTTAAACGGCAATATCACAACGGTCTTATGCTTTTAGAGATCGGGTTCAAATTCTCAATGTATTCAGGATTCGCACCAAAGTAAAAGTAGAACCGCACAGAAAAGGGAGCCATGCACGCGGACTACATTATAATAAAATGTATCCAGTTTATCGAAACATAGCACAAATACACACCTCCCCTCTTCCGGCGAGATCGCCTTAGGTTATTTGATAGGGGTCTTCTGTTCTGGTAGTTGATCTTCTCTAGCAGGGAGTGAAGGGTGCTTAAAAGGCTATGATAAAAGCGAGGTTACTTGAGAGACAGTGTCTCCACAGGAGACACTCACGTGTGAATGTCCACAAACAGTCTAATAATGCTACAGTCACATACCGCTTTCGATTACGATGGTGGACATTGGAAACGCGACGCAGTGAACAAAATTAGTAGTTTCCATATAGCAATACCACCTTTTTGGAAAAATGCTTTCTTATCTTATTAAAAGCGACGCAGACAGCGATATATCCTCCTAACACACTAGTAACACAGAAAAAGCAATATCTCCGGGAATAAGGAAGCTTCCGATCGATGGAAATGTATCTGTGTTTGTTGTCATGACTACTGTCCACGCAAGATGATAATGTAATAAATCATATATTGCGAGTAAACACTGACCGTTGAGAATTCCTTCACATCCACTTAAATGTGACTTCATCACATACGATAGAGCACAAATATGCTGGAAAAGCATCGGACTGAAAAGCAGTTACTACCGATTTAGCAAAAATGACTTCTTAAGGGACAGATTTTCTTAGGTTTTTTGATAGGTAAGGCTAACGATTCCCATATACCCTTTTGCACTACTTATTGGCAGTGTATTCATGGTTGACAAACTTATGGCCGCAGTCTCACCATCCTGGTTCACTGAGTCTTTAGAGTTATGTTAGTACAGGAAAAACCAGACTTGTTACCATATATGCACACGTCTGGTTGGTTATGCCCGATCAGAAGCTCACCACACTTCTTTTCTCTGCTTCTGCCTCCTGACCAGTTTTAAAACCGCCTCATTGATTCCAATATCCGGAGTAATTCAATCAAGTCACATCGCTTCAGTTTACAGCCACCTGGTTGCGTTACGCAAACTCGAAAGTGTTTGCACATACTGCCACTTAATTTCGCTCTTCAAGTGCGAGGTATGTTTTTGTCATATGAAAGGAATTGTGTAAGAATCCTGACTAGGATTTATGGGGAAATGCCACCACCAAACGGGAGCAAAGAGGATTGTAAGCAAATGCCGCACAGCCCCCACAGTACCAGTGTGCTTGGAGTACAGTAAACCTTATCAAAACTGGATGCTGCGTAGTAGCTACGGCCTAGCTAAACCATTGCTTTGAGTGCACATATTCTCCCTGGCTGAATACAAGCTCCCAAGTTGGTTCCAATTGATTGGTTGTTAGTTAGAATCATCTAGGCGGAACCTCAACTGCAAAGATCAGGGTTAGGTGTACACATAGTCTGGACAGAATTCAAGCGCTGTACCACTAGGCGGAAAGAGTCAAAACCTTTGGGTGATTCAAACAATACAATCAGGTAAAAATTGGTGGTTTTACGTATTTCTCACAATCTTATGAGTATCAGATTGTCAGAGAAGAGAGGACAACTCACATCTAGCCTCTGCAGACCGATCGATTGTGGCCTTCTTCACTGTAACCTAGGGTCTACACCAAGTCTTGCAATGACTTAAAATAAAGGTCGCTAAGTTGCATCAATTTAACTGGATTGAAATAAGGCACAACATACTGTATCTTGAATGAAATTTTTCCACTACCACTGACTAAACCCACGTACAAATTTGTCTCACAAGGCAATGTTTTCTAGATGCAGATGGGTTTATATTGCTACCCTTTTGTCCAATATCCGTCATCTTATGACAACGGTGAGCACGTATATTATGGTGCAAAAAGGTTTTACATCTACCGTTTTAGAAAAGCAATAAAACAATAAAGGACTGCATATACCTGTCAATGGGGTGCATCTTCTTGTGTAAAATCCGGTGGTGAGAATCTGAGCAGTTTGCTTGCTTACCTTCTTAATCCGTATGACACCCATTTCCACTGCGGTAGTCAAATGTTATGGAGGGGGGTCAGGATGACGTCAGACCTGCGACGGCTTTAGATATGAGTGAAGTTAAACAGAGGAAAAATGTTTGCAGTACGAAGTGGTGGGATAAAGTAACGTTTGCAGGTGGCAAAATAAAAGGTGTTGCGATTTAAGTGCTTTATTAAACGATAGCTCGGAACGATGGCTGTTTGGACACGGTCGTGAAACTTGTTGTGGTTTGCGTCTATCCCTCTTCTTCAGATTGCTTTTTCATTCCATGAGTAGTCCGTGCATAGTTTTAACCTACTATTTGCAATTTTGAACAAGTTTCATTCCTATAAGTATGCACACTCTAGTTACCCATTGGCCCTTCAAATTTATTTGCCCAAGCTCATTCACAGAGTTAGTTATCAGAGACCCGACAACTTTGCAGTGCCCATAGTTGGAGGTTGCGAAATCCAAAAAATTAGTTTAGTCTTTTAGTGGGACATCTAATGAGTAATACTCTGATTACTGTCCAGCTGCTGCAATTAGGAGTTCACTAAAGCTATCAATAAAAACTCGCTCAACCTGGGAAGTAACATATTCTGCAAATAAATGCTTTTAACAATTCCTTCACATTTTTTAATTACAAATAGATAATCGTCATACATCCATCACCCATATGGAATGTGTCATGTACCGTTAATTACGTAGCTACCCTTGAAAGGAAGAGGGCCCTCGCTGTGGAGTTATTTATTCGGAAATGCCAACTGACCGGTTACAGACCAGTGAACACGGAAGCAAAACTCTAATCTGCATCTTAGTTACAAAAACTGGACACCGATCTTCCCCCGAGCGAGTCTTCTTGAACTTTCCTGGAAATTCATTGGCTTCACTCATTCGTCGGTCAAATCCAAGCAAATGTTACAAAGTGGCTCCACAAATTCCGCAACAGATCTCCCTTTTTCAATAGACGCAAAGCGAAATTCTACGAACAACACATATTACTCGCGTGCCTCCCCATCAGTAGTATCACCGTTATACCTGAACGCTTCTCCTATGGGACACTATTACAACCGAGGGATTTGGCTGAGATTTAGCATGGTCTCCCATTACCACCAACTGATTTGTCAAATAAGCGTCCAACCCGCTCACGTACAGTCTGCTTAATGAAAAAATAAAGCCTACCTGATGGGGCTTAAAAAAACCTGTTAACGGACTACCTTGATGTCTTTGTCGACCGTGCAAGCCAAGTATTATTCGTGAAACTATTTCTTCATCCTGGTCATGAGGCAACTTTTTTTCTGCAAGGTCACTATATAAATGCCATACTACTAAATGACGCTTCTCAATGCCATCAAATGAAGAAACCGTTCATCTACAAATGGTAAGGAGTTACTAGAATTAAAATCTTCGAGTCCATAAGTATGTTCTCGCCCTAATGCTTAGTTTACGTAAAATCTAAACATCTGTTTCAACTTGGGAGTTGTTAAAGGAAATTACCAAGCGTTCTACTTAGTCATTAATGCACTTCCAACGGGTTGGTGGATTGGCCAAACGCGTGGATTGTTGCGAGTGGTGGACGAGTAATATATTCTTGCAGTGGGGACGACTATAGGGATGTTGGAAATTTTTAATGGATCTCGCTCGCCGGACTGATAAAAAAACAAGAACACAGTGTCACAGCTAGTGAAATTGCGTGTCTTTGAGTAAGGTTACCTACATCCAGACGTTGTTTTCCTTCCGGAACAGCAATTCGGTTTTTAACCAAATGCATGAAAAAAGCATTGGACTGAGGAGAAATAAAAAGATATCCGGTAGAAATAATCTTTGACCCATGGTTGATTTAATGATGTTTTGGGTGTCGGTCATGGAAGCCAAGTGCAAACGAAGTAACCATCATTCGCTGAAAATCGCTTTCTCCATAAAAATTTGCAACCTGTGTAACTTAATACAAAGATTTTGCTAATTGCAAAATTATGTTACTTCATTTGGCCAATTATAGCGGTACATAGGCTGAATCATCTTCAACACAAGGACAAATAAGATAAATTAAGTGGAAAGTATTTTTCCCGTGTTGAAACTTATTTTTAATTGATCTTAACGTCGTGAAATCGATCCATAAACTGCAGGCGAACGGCGAATTTAACCAGGCAAGATGCGGGTCTCCGTCAACCTGCAGGTGCCAATGGAGCCCATGATTTTAATAAAAATCGGAATACTGAATAGCTTGGCCACTCATCACGGTGGAGCAGAAAATAACACTTTGTCAATATGCACTTTGTTCTCATGATTGAGTAGTTCTTGCAGACTACTGCCAAACATGTGGATGACGACATACACAGTGGGAAAAATGAGCAATCTTGTTTGCCAACCACGCAAAAATATTTTGATCGATATTGCCCCTAACTGGGTTAGCAAAACGCCCGGTCTCAACAGTGGGTTCAGTTTTGGGTTACCGTATTCAAGGGTAAATACGACGGGCAAACTTCTACCAAGGTCACCATGTTTCTTTGAATGTCTCAGTTAATTTTGAGTGTAAATGTGTCTGACTTACAGAATAGATTGCGCAACACACTAACGGTCAATGTCTGTAGATTTTGTTTAGATTAGAGCAACGAGCATGGGCCTGATTACAAGAGAGAATTATGAAACGCCAATAGTGTCAGCACTAGTTAAGAGAGATAAGGTCACAGTGGCGCAAAATGGTCACCTTTTATTGCGAACAGAGTTGACCAGTTGTGGTTTCATTACCAGCTCTCGTATTTCCAAAAGGTACTGCGCCGTATGGACTGCCAGCTCAAACGTTACGAATGTAAATTGTTTTGAGCGATGTGACTTCATTTGTCTAGCTAAATCTCAAATAGCTGGTTTTCAACTTTATCTTCCTTCTAAATACTCAAGAAACTTGCATGCTCTTTCATTTATATGTGTTTTACTTGTTTCAGAGAAGTTTCATCCACGTGAGTGAGACATCTACAACGAGATCCATGGTAATACCTTGTTTTCAAAAATGAACTTCATGTAAATGGCAATGTGATTTTTTCGGAAAGACCTAAAATCTGTGATAAGGACTCATATGGGCCTAGGAAGTCAACATTAGTATAAATAACGTTTAACAGAAAGCCTTCGTTTGTGGCTAGGTAGTTGGAAGTGCAGTTTGTTCGAGTTCTTGAAGTTTATGTTAAATCACAGCCAAGGAGAGATCATCCCTTAAGTAATAACATGAAGTATACTTTGGAGTATATTCTTGTTGAAATCAATTGTTGAATTCATTTGCTCAAGTTTGACAAGCTCAAGCTCAACTTTTATTCGAAGGATTCCATCGAAACTCCAATCGGTTTGCCAAGTATGCGAGTTATGAAAGCCGGACACGTGTAATGCTCGCGTGTGCGGGTGAGTTTTTACTTGAGAAAATCATTTCAAGTGAGTGTGTAGCTAGCTAAGGTAAAAGCTTCAGCTGTTATGTCATTTGCTTGCACATGAGATCTCATTGTCCTCGAATTTGACGGAATTAAAACTATCCACCTCTTTGATAGAAAGTTTTAGATTCGTGCATTCCATCCTGCTTTTTCTCTCATTTTAATACCACAACTTTATAGACGCAGTGCTTAATTCTTATTAGATTTTATGACTGAGCATCCTGGAATTCTTTTTATCTGGGGCTAACTTAAATACCACAAAGGGAATGCCCTTGATGGCTGGCGACCAGGAAAACCTAACACAGGAATTTCGAGGTTTTCAAGATGTAAATATGGACTTCTGGGGCCTTAGTTTTTAAGATACTATGAGCCTGTTCTCTACTGCCTTTGGAACAGGTAAATTTTATTTCGCTAACTTCAGAACATGGTAAATTGAATGGCCTTGGTTTGTGCATTGGGTTATGGGTGTCAGTTAATCATCGTTTGAATTTTGCGTGCTGGTGAAAACAAAATTGCAACTTGTTTGTGGGCATGTCAGCTGCAGCAGCAGCCAACAAAGGTTGTCACAGTTTTCCGTACTTGGTTAACATCGGTTCACCCCCAGGCAAAATCGTTAGTTTAGGACATAGCAATGGTGTTCAGTCCCGCAGAGTGGTATTTCCGAAAGACAACAACCTCATGACGTTCTCTTCACTGCAATTTGCTTCACTATTCACTTCTCAAAATGTCTACTGGCAGAAACCAATTTGTCATCAGGTTTTCTTTGTTTGAGCTCTTGTTTTGCGCACGTACTAAATACTCCTAGTGTTCTCCTATGAGCTTGCTAAATGTATACACACCGATATTTTCACCAGTAGGACTAAAAAGAGTGACTTGTTTGCAATGGGTTTGGTCTCGGGCTTTATCAGTGCCTAGTGATTTTATCAGCAAAACAAATAGGGTGCTTCAAACTGAAGTAGACATCAAACATCTCATAAGCATTTTTACGTAAGCACAAGCACAAGGAAAAATAAGCAGGCCAACCGATAGCGAGTTGTCCAAATCCTAATAAATTTAATCTACTGCAGCTTTTCTGCAGTGACAGTGACCACTATCAGATTAACTATTGTCCCCTGAGACACCAGCAACGGAGATGGACTTCTCCATAGATTGCTCAGTCACGTGATGGATTCTTTCAATCCTTCCTTCCCTACGGCTTTTTCCAACTTGTTCACATTTTGCTTCGTATACGGCAATCTACTTGACTAAGTGAGTGGTGTTCCACCTCCACTGCATCCAACAGATAATTGGTTGCATAAATTAAATTGACGATTGTGAGCCTTTTGGACATGGATCCAAAAAGTGTGCCAAAAAGACAGTCTTACTTCTAAAGTGATAAAACAAACACTGATTCTAGATTTATATAATTTTTCCTTATAAACGTAATTTGGATATACGATTAACATGCAGACGGGACGAAATTATGAATTAGGCAACGCTTTCAGTAAAAGGTACATATATTCGAATGGACTGAATCTAGACTTGATTACCCATATACTTTTGGTGCTCTGTTGATGGTCGCGCACGCGAAACGTACAAAATTCCTTCGGATTTAAAATGAAAATTTTATCATCAGCAAAACATCCTGCTACAACCAAGCTTGAATTGTCTTCGTGAAGGAAGCTACTCACAAGGTTGCTGACATCTGTTCGACAGCCCACGACCGGTTTCGTCCTTCTTGGGGGTCATCAGGTAGGCGCAGTTCCCGAGTTTTCGTCAACCTTATTTTCTACTTGAACCCAAATTGGACTGTTTTCGAAAAGCACACTCATTCGCAAAATCATTTGAGTCTCTCGTGAAAACCAGATTGATTTGCAAATGAGTGAAATAATTAATTAATTAATTAATACACTCACTTGCCAAGTCATCTGGTTTTCACGAGGGACAGATTCTTGGCATGTTCTCTCATTTGGAGGTAATGATAGAGCGACATGTTTCTGAAAAATTAATAATTAATTAATCAGTTAATTAATTAATTACTAACAGCAAGCATAATGTAAATTACAAGCAACGATATTTCAAAATGAAACCAATTGTGTCAGAAAGTCTGAGTTTGCGATTCCGGTCCTTCTAGTAAGTTTTTCTGAATCGGCGGTTCTGCGATCTACTGAACTACGGCTTCACGCAGCAAAACATTTCGCGCTGTGCCGATTTTCAGCTGCCGTTTCATGGCATTTTGACGGTGAACTGCGTGTCATTTGCGGGAATTTAGGCTGGTGAAGGTGGCGATTGAACTGATCAGCCCAAACGCCGTCACTAATCAAAGTGATAAAGTGAAACCTAAATCACCATACTTTGATAGACATTGACGTTTTCGACAGAGTATTTGTCCCTTGCAAGTCTCACGCTGTTTCATTCAAAACTCTAATATTTTGTACGCTATGCTTTAACTAAACAATTTTGAAGAAACAACAGGCTTCATAAGGTTAATTTATGATGTTTGTTTAGGTTGTATTCTTCCTCCTTTATTAGATAACATTTTAATATTTCCCGACTGGGCTTTCCTCTGGAAAATGCCTCCAAATTGTGTGCGAGGAAGCCCAAATATGACGAAAGGACTTGCATCTACCTTGTATTTTCTTTATATTTTTTTTGTATTTTCACACTTTTGATCATGTTATATGAAGAAGCTCAAACCAATCCCCAAACAGTTATTTGAAACGATTTGAAGAAACCGTGTTATCCGCATTCACTGTTCAACACAAAACTCTCGGTAGATAAAATGGCATCAAAACATCTTGTTGGTATTTGATTAGCGCGTAAATGCGGCTTTACCAAAGATTCGTTTTAGTAATTTGTGTAAAAGGTTCGCAGAACACACTCTTCAAAGATGATGGAATCTTCAGGGACACTTTTTGTTACACGCAGCAAAGAAGTTGAATTCCATGGAGGGAGGGCTCCACAATTGGGCAGGTGAATGTTAATTAGCCAAAAATCATCGGCAGAAAAGAATTGCTGATGTGCAAAGCGAATTGTGTTCTTAACGATGAATTGGGATCTGTCCATTTTCATATAATTTCTGCTTCTTGAGGCATCGACGACTATACCTGGCGGCTTAACTTGTCGATAATATTTTAGAAGTCCGGATATATCAAAACAGTGACAACAGCAAAGTCTCAGACCCCTTGTCAAACTTGTTACGTGTATTATTCACGGCCAAAATACGTTTTTTTTTCATTTTTCAAAACCTTTGGCCAGTAGAGTCCCGATAATTTGAATTTGACGTTTTCCTGGTTGTAGAACTTCCAGGTTCGACTATGGCCTCCTTTCATTTACTGGGCTTACAAGACTAACTTAAAAACGGGCAGGAATACTGCAGCTGGTCAAGTGAAGCTGTGGAAAGAATAGGTGATATTTCAGATATCCCGTGTGAATTGTTAACGTGCCCACCGGTAAAAGGAGAAAATCCTCCGCTGCGAAAACGTTTTTAGAAAAACTGCAACTGAGCAGTTACAACTTATTTGAATAAAAATAAACATCTCAGTTGCACACGGTTTTTTAAAACTAAACATAATCACGCGTTTTCTTGAACTTTTGTAGATAGGATGGTTGTTATTGGACAGCTCAAAACAGTTACTTGGTCTCCATAATAAAATAGACCTTTCATCAGACGCGGTGTGGAGTCTCGACATGACCACAGACTACCCACATGCTTCAGCAGTAGTATACGGCTTCACACACCTTCTCCAGGTTGGGTACAGGCCGCCGATTTTCATTTACCTGCATTGGGTCGGCATTATCAACTGGTCTACTCGGCAACTCTTAGGGTATATCATGCAACTTCCGAAGCTGAGTACCCTTTACTCTTTTCCATCTTTGACCGTCCTGAATAGTATTGACGTTTGTCCGACAGTCGGTAACGATATCCGGTCCTTGCCAGCGACTGCCCGGCTTCCTCGACCACAGTCCACTTATTGCAGGAGTCTGGTGATCCTTCTAATTGATATTCGCGCCAATGGAGAATGGCTGTGCTTCCCTACTGGCCGCTTTCTCTCTAGACCTTTCCTGAATGGCAGTCAGGTTTTCTCAACCTTTCCTGATTTCTTCTCCCAGCTTCTCCATAAACAAGCCTGTTGCTAGCCACAACCCTATTTCCTGACCAACAGGGAGACGCGAATCTTGACAGTACATTAGTAGGATCGAAGAGTTTCCCGTGGTTGGCTGTATCAAAGCACAATATGCTAACAACATTATCGGTAGGTTTATCTCTTAGTCACCTCAAATGCCCGTCAGCCACTCCTTAATCGTTCAGTTATTGCGTTTGGCTAGCCCGTTTGTTTGCAAGTGGTATGGTGCCGTCCTTAGCCGTCCAGTGTCCACCTTCTACAAGCAGCTACTAAACTGCCTGCCTGTGGTGCATGACCACTCCACTGATCGTTGTCGCCCCTTAATTTGATACGGCTGCCGCCTTGGCCCACCGCAACAAGTGTTCTGTCATAATAACCATGTATTTATCTCCGCTGGTTGTCAACAACGTCAACGGGCTATACTTTACCTATCTCCCATAAAAAGATAGGTTTCGTGGGATGAGTTGCCCCTGTCATATCCCCTTTCATCAGCAAGCACCACTTTCAAGCCATCACATAATCCATCATCTCACTTCTCATCCCGAGGCAGTAGGCCGTCTGCCGAAGTAAGTCGTACGTCTTGGTGCATCCTTGTGTGCCGTCTCAGGATACGTGGTATCAGGGGCAACACAACATCAGGAAATTATGCCAGCTTCACTCGGACTCAGCCTATCCAAGCGACTCTGGAACGTACCCAGTTCTTTGTGTCCCTTCCCGTTATCAATACTCATTCCATCTAACAGGGTGGCTGAAACCTTCCGTAATATCGGATCCCGCCCCTACAGTTTTACCAACCTTCCGGGATCCAGTTCGGCGACGAGGTTATCCGCGCCAACCATGATCCCTTGGATCTGGTTTTCAGCTTCTGGTCCTTACAGTCAGTCAACTAGTCAATTCTCCTTCCTTGACACATGCCAGATCACGAAGTTGTGTTCTCGTAACCGAAGCTACCAGCGCGCGGGCTTTCTGTGAGGATCACTAGTGGTCCTGATTCTTCACCTTACATCGCCCTCCTGATTTTCAACATAACCACAGACTACTCACATGCCAAAGCAGTTTTATACGCCATTGCACCGATAAGGCTAATTCCATGCAGTGACTGAAGTTCTACGGATACGTTTTCACTGTGTTGTTACAGGCAGTAACAATAAGCCCAACTTTTTGGCTATTAAAGTACACGACGGTTGCGTGTTGTTCCTCAGTTGTACAGACTACTTGCCTCAATGTTTGAGAAATGACGTAAATGGTTTTCAAATATAGTGCTTAAATTTGGAGAACGTGACAGTGGAGGATTAGACTACGCTCGGTATTGTGTTGAAGTGGAATGTAAGTGAAGGATAATAGAGGACAATTTTTGCATTTTCTCCCAGAAGTACATAGTTCAATTGAAGACTTACAGAGAATAGTCCTTGTGTGTTGAGTCCAGGTACGACGGTGGTGGCCCAACAACTTTTTGGCGGTTTCGAATAAATGAGACCTGTTTTCTTACTGGACAAAGGGTTTCAACTCGCATAAAACCGTTATCGGTGTCAGCGGTTGTCGGGGAAACAGCCTCATTATTGGGAATGCAAAATTGGCAGTAACTATTACAGACTGTCATTCAAGTTAGTATGAACGATGTGTAATAACGATATGCGTATCACTGTCTACTTGAATGAACAAAGCCACTGATACAGTGAATTTTGAGTATACCCTTTGCTTTTTTATCTCATACTTGAAATTGAATTGTCAAATTACAGACTAATGTCATGAACCATGCTATAGTAGCAATTCAGGAACTGTTTTGTGCCGCTATGGATGAAAAAACAGTTCTCCCATCAGTGTGAAATGGCACTACCAAATTTTAGTCGCAGAAATGCGCTACAAAACTAAAGACCGTAGGATATCTACCAAGGTGCGTCCAACAACAGAATTAAATTTCTTCAGATGAATAAACAAATGGAGATTACTTGAATTTTGGACGACGATCAGGTCAGCTTGCTGCTTCAACTATGACACGCTGGTATACGTTATTCACAACCGTCCTGTGAGCCCCGGCTTCGTGGAAAAAAAACAAATATGAAGCGCTCAGAAAAGCTCTGATTTCAATTCAATGAGTAAAAATTCATTATCAGCTCAATTGTTTCTAGTTAGCCATTTGGAATCTAGTGCAGAGGATCGTAAATAATCTGTCCAGAAGTTGTCAGCTGATATAAAGTAGTTGGGAACGTCTGCTTGAGCCCTACGACACACCATACTGTCTTGATCAGTTGTCAGCAATGAGATAAACGCCTTACGTAATATTCGCCAGCTAAATGCTCAAAGACATGGTTGACATCTACCACTACTTTGGGAGACCGTTCCAGAGACTGCTACCCTTGTATGAAAACCTTATAGTGGATGAGGTATTTTTAGCCCTCTACTCAAGTGTCAAACGGTGACTTATAGTTTAGTCGCCTTTGCATAGATGTGTTATTACTCCGAAGCTAATATCTCCTCGTAGTATGCATCGTACCATGACCGCTTCACCTCTGATGGAATCATAATATCAAAAGAGTTAGAAATTGAAGTCATTTATCTTGATTTGGACGCTCGCCACCATCAAAACGAGGAATCGTGCAGAATATGGTTTTCTCAAACAAACAGTTTATTCTGTGCTTATTCGTAGGTTAGATATCTGCTTCTGAACAGATTCATTGGTTGTATTTTGTATTATGTAACTGAAAAGGATCTACCCTGCTTGACAGTTTTATCTATAGCCTGGTAAAAGTTTGCACAGTACGGATGAAACAAATCGGACAATATTTCTTGAGTATGACTTATTCTGTTTGTGATTGTTCCCGTTCTCTGGTGGGCACAGTGGAAAGGACTAGGCAATTTACTTAGAGCAGATTGCATGGATCAACATATATTTCAAAGGTACTCTACTATTCTGTGCTAAATTCGTGATCTCAAAGCAAGGAATTGGTTAATTAGCCTAAACGCACGATCTAGGTGTCCTATCTGACAGGTAACGTGTAGTCTAATCCACTGACGGTTGGTCGGTAATAATTGCGGCGAAACCGAGTTCTACGATCTTCACCTACGTTTGTTCAGTAGTGGCAATATATTGAATTAGACGTGGGCAGACAGTATAGATAGATAGACCGCGGTTCTGTAAGAAACTAACAGTAAATCATGAAGAGAATTAAGGAAAGGCTTACGGCTAGACTGAACTTTGGGCAAAACCTAGAAACACAGGATGGCACGGAGAGGGCAGTGTGCTATCGGACAAATTAAACGGGAGTAACGTTGTTCAGTTCAAAGTGGACAAATTTTCAACGACAAGCCCCAAATCGCCTATAGAAAAACGGTTCATGTAGAGTCAACTTTGTATAAAATAGAACAGTTCTGTCTTGAAACTTGAGCAGTCACCGGAAGGGCAATGAATTAACCTGAGGAACAGGGGAACAAATAATTACGTCACGTAAGTAACAGGTGCTATAAAGTTCAACCTCCTTTAGTGTTGATAGACTCAAGTAAACCAGGCTAACTTGGTCCAAATGGAAAACCTCAATCAGGTTACAACAGTGGCTCGTTCGAGCTCATCTCGTATATTGTTAGTCCCTAATACATTAATCGTGGTGAAAGCAGTTAATATGTGAGCCACTTTTTGACACAACTTCCACGTTTTTGACCAATCTAGATGTTTTTAGAGTTCTTCGCAGCTTTCAAGAAGCTTTCTTTATTTTGACTGAAGTAAATTTTTGAGCTCTGCAAAGCAACATGATTTAACCGTATAAGTACAGACTGTTTTTAGTCCTGATCTCGCACAATGAGGTCTTTTTCGTCAAAAATCGGTCAGACTCAAGTAGAACGCCGACAAGTAAATGTACCTGGAAAATGTTCCCCCAAAGCAGTTGTAAAATAATTGTAAATACAATACTTCCTTCGTCATGAGAAAGCGAAAGCGAAGCAAACAAGTCCAGTCATATCATAGATGTCTGTTGGACGCGAACTGAAATCAAGATGGTTTAACCACTTGTATGAGCAATTTTTAAAGAATCTTTACGACTGTACTTAGGCGTTTTAATATCTTCCGCTTATGTTCAATACAAAACTTAGCCATTTAATGACCGCCATAACAATTCCATGCGTTAAGTATCTAGAAACATTTTAGTCCAGCTATTAACTGACAGCCTTCCAGCCCACGGATGAAGCATTGTATCCACGGAAATGCGTCATTATATAAGCTAAGAATGGAATGATTGAGTAACTTGTATGCTGAATGTTTTTATCGACAAAGCTGGCGACGAAACAACTGGTCCATTGATCACCAGCTAGTTGGAAATAGATGTTGCAAAATAAGCCTTGTTATCTGTTCCGGTTCTAAATTGAAAAAGACATTAAGCACAAATTGCTTTAGGCCTAATTGCGGTGATCATCACCTAACGACCATGCAATAGAATCTTTCGGAGTATGTATCCAAAAGAGAAAACAGGAAGGTAGCCTAGGGTAGCTGAGAAAGACCTACCCAGCGCAGAGATTTAGTCCAGCTGGCGACCGAGACTGTTGGTGATTCCCTGAGATAATCCTACGCTAGTTTGGCGTTGTTCTAAAAACAGTTTCTCCAAACATCTAACCATTCAAATCTGGCCGTAATTTAACAAATTCTTGGGAAGTAGGGTGCAAACTGATCACACTAAAATGCGTTAATATTGCGACATCTTAACGTCACATTTATCTCTTGGCTTATGTTTGCATCCGTATTAGTGATATTTTTGTCTACTGTGATACCGCCCCCGCCTGAATCCCAAACATTACTCCATCACTCTCCCACTCTGCTGCAACCCCACTTTGGATGGCCCGGTTATTTTGGAAGCCAAAACGTGTCCTCTGTATTTATTTGGACGGTTTGTTTATTCTAGATTGAGTTGGCGTCAGAAAACGATCCTACTCCTTCGACAAACAGTGAGTAAATCAATAAAGATATGGGTCCAGCATTAATACCGGACTTAACTAGGAGGATTTTCGATCAACTTTGTTCGAATGGAGGGTAGAAAGACAAGTGTGTACCAGAATCGTTCTGCTTCCTGACCAGAGACGCCTGCAAGACCTAACGAAATACTTAATTAACCTCGGAAAATACGCGATGATTTGTTACACATGCGCTGCTTTAACCGTTGAGGGGTGATGTTTTCTTAACCGCCGTAGCTGTGCCATTGTTTTAAACAATATTTCATAACCCTGCCATAGCTCGCATATTGCTTGCACGCGAAATCTAGGCCTATTCTTCCACGTGTTGCTGTCTTGCTTTTTGGAAACACTGTACGACGTCGCCTGCAACGGGAAATAAGTTTTCAATATAACCGCTAGTGAAAAAGTGGCTTAATCAACCGAAAAGGTAGCGAGTAATTACTAAGAGGAACTTGCCTTGTTTATTTCTGTAATCAGTGTAGATATTTTTAAGTTGGAATGCAGTGCGATTTTGAATTAAAAATTTAAGAACGTTTGATCTACTTCGTCACTAACATAAGTAATTATTAATGTAGTACTGAAAGCGAAATAAACCAACATTAATATTTTCAAAATGAAGTTTTTGCCGAATGTCTCAACTTTTAATTATGCTTTTACTAAATGTCCGTATACTTTTTCCTATCTGACTTTATTCCCAATAATTTTTGGAAGTTTTTCCAAAAAGAATACCTTACATAGCAACAAATATATCTAGATATCGATAGATTTAACTCAGATAATGAACCGGAGGTAACCTCATAAACCTTGTTTGCGGTCAAATAAGACACCAAATTCCATAATTGGTTGCACTTGATTAGAGACTTGCGGTTAGCCAGTGGGCTTGTGTGGATGTACTTGTATTTTTTTGAGGTAGTCAGTAATCAACCACAAAGATTTCACTCCCCAGAGACGGTGATGTCGTGACTCTCCTTATGGAGGGTGGCCGTACAATGGTTACTTACAAAAAAGAACAATTTTGTTTGGAATTTTTGGCGATGTGGTCTTTTAAGACAAAAGTCATCACGTCTCCGTAGAACTCATTGAACATCTACCAAAACTAATTTAATCCGAGTCACAGTTGAAATTTTCTCTTACCAGCTTCACATATACCGTTAAATCTTATCGGATATGCTTCCCTGCTGTTTTTTTTTCGCTGAGAACCATAATAAGTTATCAGTGAAATCATTTTGCAGCTTATATACTTTTCGGTCTTTACGGATGGGTCTTACTTGCAAATAAAGACACCTGAAGATCCAAACACAATTTTGATCGCAAATGGTTTGCTCAGTAGGTTTATTCTCCACCTTACATTGTTGAATAGCAACACTACTCATGCCGGATAATACTCTTTAAACGCCGATTTTTCAAAGCAATTACTCAAAAATTTCTGGATTTTTGTGGGTACTTTTATTATCTGTTTAATTTCAGATCTTCGGGGAGCGCGAACCGTCATCAGAGCAGTACGAAACATTGATATGTCAGTAGAAGGTATAATTAAAAATCAACGTATGACACATATAACGAAGAATTCGCTTCCATCGGTCACAAAAATAAGCTTTGGGCAAGTCTTTTACATTGTGTCATCACACGTATATCACAATGGTCAGTTAATGAACATTTTTTTCATATTTAACTTATATACGGATGAACGTGCGTTTTTAATGATGCTATATAGACGCGTTTTTCATTTTGGCGCGTCCAGACTGCGTGAGCACTGACAACTTATCGTAGTGGACAAGTATGGGTGAATAAACAGAATTACGGACAATCAAGTTTTGGCAAACACATTAGTCTCCAAAAAATCTAATTTCTTCAGGATAGGAATTCTTCTTTGCTCCAAGGAGGATTTATCTCCCTAAGTAGTCCATAAAGTCAACGTCAAATGCAATGGATATATTTCAAGTGAAGTCCATATTATTAAAACGTCGTCACATTATTCAGTCCTTGGGACAAGTGCTTCGATCACTTGGCTGAACTGTGAGATTTTTTGTCACCTGCTTCTAAACTTCGCTGTTAGGCGGCGTTATAGCGGTTCTCCACTCACCAAATAACAACGAATAACATTGCGCTTTCTGTTCCATACCGGTGCAACGGTGATACTACTGATGAGGAAGGCATGTGAGTAGCATGTTTTCTCGTAAATTCGCTTTGCATCTCTTGAAAAGTGTGATCTGTTGCGGACTTTGTGGAGTCGCTTTGTAGAATTTGCTTGGATTTGAGCAACAGTCATTGAATGTACAGGAAAGTTCAGGAAGATGCGTTTAGGAGAAGACGCATGTTCAGTTTTTGTAAACAAGATGCATGAGAGTTTTTCTCCCTTGTCCAATATTCTGTAACTGGTCAGCTGGCATTTTATAAAAAATAACTCCGCAGCCAAAGCCTTTTTCCTTCCACCGGTACTAATGGACTAAGCGCACAAAGAGTTTTGCCTCACAACTACCAGCTACTTCACCCCGTTTTGAAAAAAAAACTTGTTCTACTGTCATCAGCGCGCTTTTTTATCTTCTGATGCAAATTGCTTAGCTCGTCAGCCACAGAATCTTTATCTTGGCGATTACGCGGTTACAACAAAAGCATGACGTCGTGATCGGTCTTGACACGTCATTTATTCCGCTGTTCAGCTGCTTGCCTTGCAATAGCCCGAATAAGAAGGTAGAACAATGGAATGATCGGCCGCCACTTCTGCCATAGCAACCGTAACACGATTAGTCTCCTACACACCCCCAGTCTTTCAAGGTGATTGTACAATCTTGATCATCATACGAGATGTTCACCCCGTCCTGGCAGCAATGCCACGGTTTATCAAGGTGACTTCACTTGTCGTACCATGCTGTTCTTACGACACAGATGCAGAGAAGTGGTTTTTAAACATTTAACGGACGCTTAGAAATCTTAGATACGCAGCTGCCAAGATTTTAGTTTGTCTGTGTTGGTAATTTACAACAAATTCCGTGAACTAAACAGTTTCAGTAGGTACCCTCTTGTGCTTTTTTGGGGGTTTGTTTTGACATTTTCCTCTTGGAATGTATCTAACATTTTTCGACGGTAAAGTTCTAGCAAGCTGTAAAACCATTTGCCAGATACACGGATTCTCCATTGAAGTGGTTCAACTATCTGGAGGTATTACTGGATTGTTGTATCAAGTCTTTATTCGAAGTGGTACCGCAGAGCCGAGATATAGGAAATCCGATATGTGAAGGCGTTGCTGACGAGCAGGCTTACTTGAGAGGAGCGATCACTGGTTAAGAATAAGTGCTAGAATACGCAATCTAGAGACCAGCGGAAAGGACTGAAGAAAATGTTTTTGGCCAACGCTCTTTGTGACAGCCGAACTTTCTTTACCTTACCTAAGTGAACCTTTCCACAAATAGCTTGTTTTTTCCATCGTTTTAAACAATCCTTTTTCCAATTTGGTTCCTACCTGCTAGATGCACCCTTGCAAAGAATGTGAATGTACGTCTTCCGAATGGATGGCATCCTTGAGCATTTTAGGTCCATTCAATTGTGCAGTTGATTAAATAAGTATTGGTCAATTCAGCCCTAAAAATCTGCCGACATGAAGACTTCACTCATTTATTGAGCTGCCCTGACTGGTGGCATTCAAAACTTCACAATGGCTTCACTTTTCTCGACTGCGTAAGAAACAAATAACAAATTGAGGACTCTCACTACTTTGCACACCTAACAACAACATATCTACTTGGATGGCCAGTGGTGCCAGAGAATATACCATTTATTTACGGAGCCTAAATAAGTTAGTTACATACAGATTATGGTTGTCAGAAAGCCAGACAAAATTTTCAATTGTCTTATGTTCACTGGTTTAAGCGACATAATTTGCCTTCCTTTCTTCCTCCCCTTTCTTCTTTCGCCTCAACAGATGCAAGTCTGTCATTACACAAAACTCTGTAAAATATGGTAAGAAGATCTCACAAGAGGATACGTTTGTTCTATCGCGCTGAGTCTTGTGCTCAAATTCCCATCCACCTGCGTAACACCTTCAGAAGTCTCCCCTCGTTGGCCACAGTTGCTGTTGCGTAATCCCACTACATCATGTTTCCAATAATGTATTTTGCCTGTATCAAACTGACCGACATTTCGTCAAACAGCGCGCACAATGTCTAATCAGAAATTTTCTGCGTGACCTTAAGGTGTTTTTTAATCTCAGTAGTTGCAGGTAAAAATAAATAGCTTAAAGTTACGACCCATTCCTATGTCAAGGCCATAAATAATAATTAAAAATAGCGATCTTTCAAACAAGAAGAGTGCTGTGTGCTAACAGTATGGTCAGTCGGTTCCTGCCAATTTCGGAGCAAACCACTGTGGTTGAGAATATACGTGACAAAAAGTGCAGCTTTGTGGGACAGTTGATGATTTCGATCATCTGTAAAACATGAGGGTCTTCTGTTTGATAGGTTGACAGAAATGTCAGCCATGGTGGAACAAGCGTTTATGTGTTCTGTCAAATGACAGATGAACACCATTCATTTACATTGTGGTGGCTACTGTGCTGCGCCTGTTACACTGGCCACCCACTGCTCCACATTTTCTTGAGGAAATGGATGAACTGCTGTCAGTCTAGTTAGCTGAAACCCAGTTCCATCACTGGAAGTATCCCAAATGGACAAGAAAGCCTAACTGAGGCATTCGCTTTAGATTTTTGACAAAGGCTATAGTGTCAAACCCAAGGCGACGTCAAAAATTTGTTGAATCTCCATTCCCATTTCCGTGGTTTCTAACGAAAAAATTACGAGTCTTCGATTGCAAGCAACCTCCCAAGCTGCGATGCTGCCAAGAAAACTAAGCGTACAAAAGTATTTAATAATAAATCAACCTATTAATAAGAGATAAGCCGAACCATATAAATATATATATATATATCAGGAGTTTGTGGAGACCTTTGACGATCTGGTGAGTCTGGTGTGCACAATATCTTTCGGAGCTTCCAAAAGTGAACTGAACAGTGGTTCTTACTCAATGCCAAACAGGTTAAGTGGTGCACTTCTTGTTTATAGCCTTATTAGTGGTGCTTCTGGCCAGTGTCTAACCAAGCCAGGTTATATTAAAATAATCTATTACCAAATCAGAGTACGCTTGCTGCGGTCTGCAACACCGTAGCAAAGTATGGACCGATTAGTTTCTGGGATCAGGTGGAATGGGACCCAAGCGTTTGTAACCTGCAACACTTCATGGAGAATAACTTTATCGTTCGTTCACCACATTCAACACAATCTTCTGCTTAGGGGTGCTTAGGAGATGGAAATAATTAGGAATTTAAAGGCCAACATGGTCAGGAAAAGTTTGGGTTGTAAGTAGTTTCCCGATTGAAACAATCAGTTGTAGTACTTCAGAAAGCGGGTTGCCAGTTTGAATCGCCCAGAAAATTTAAAAGATGCGAATCGCCAAAGAGTTCCAACAAGGGGAAAGAGGGTGTACAGTGCTTCACCACCTGTAGGCACAGATTTACGTTGTTTACGGGAAGAAGTATCTGATGAAGTATCTCTTTTCTTCTGACACCATCAAAATAAAGGAATATAGGATTTAATTTGTACTCTAATGGACAAAGTGTATTTACTGGGGGAATACAGTTTCCCGGATATCATCGCAAATATGTATCGTCACAAAATAATAAGCAGATAAAACTACTTCGCAGTCATAGATGATGTCAAGAATGAGTATCCAACGAAACAAATTAATTGGATTTACTGGATGGGATATGGAACCTATTTGATTCTGTAATCAAACATGCACCCCACAGAATACTGATTTGTTTGCCAAACAGTGCTACACTTGGGAATTCGAAAGATTAACCTGCAAACACCATAAGAGGATCTCTGTCATCAAAAATCACAATGACAACTGCCATATGAAGGTACATTGACGTGTATGTGGGAGTCTCAGCACATGGGCTGTTGCTACGCTTACCGGACGAAACTGGCAGTCAACGTCAGATGAGTCACGTGGTTCGCAAGTGTAGAAAAAAGGTGAGTCTCGTGATCTAGTGAGCGACTGTGAGCTGAACAGTCAAGTGGGTGGGTGAAGGGGTAGCCACAGGCTACAGTGGCGTTTATTTCCGACAGCCTGGCGACTGCATTATTTACACGGAGGGCCTGGAATACGACTACATGGAGTTTGTGGTTTGTCCTGATTGATGCTCCGGACAAACTGATCAGTATTAGCTGGAAACTTCTCACATAGGCTCTTAGTTATTCATACGCATGTATCATTAATGCAAAACCCTCCGCAAAAATTCAAATGCAGACCTTAGTCTGGTCAACCAGATTGCTCACACCAGAACTTTTATTACCGAACAAATGTTTACCAAACGGGAAATGTCCCTAACGTTATCGTTTGTGAAAGCCACATCCAAGACACCCGTTACAAATTGCGGAGAGAGGTAGAAAGAGCGCGAATGCGCGAGGAATTCGAAATCGCCCATAGTTGATCCATTCTGTCCCACCATATTTCTTATCCGTCACGTAGGATTAGGACGAGGTTGAATAAATTTTGAGGGAAGCTGTATTTGAAGAGAACTGTCCGTAGAACTACCGATTCGTGATGTCTGCGGGGATAATGTCATTATCGTCATCATAACCGTCAACAATAGCAGCCGTAAAAACTGCAAAATGGTTAAAGCTGACACAGTTTTGTTCACCAATGATTTTGCGAGTTGGGGTAGGTATCCGCGCACTAAAGGTGGTGGCCGATGTAATTGATGCATAACCAATACACCGTCAGTATAATTTTTATTGAGGGGGCTGTGAGGAGACTTATGCACTAAAGGCAACAGTTTAAATGCGCCAGCATCATTGAGGGCGCGACTGGGCCACTTTTGGCAATTTCCTAAACCACTGATTTGTCCCATTTAGGGGTACCCATCCATGGAGAAGGCACCGACCAATCGAGTGTGCTGGTAATGGCTTTCATACTTTGCTACCGTGCTGTTCTTTAAAATCCCTGGCTCCTTTCCGTGGTTCTTCAAAAAGGGTTCTCCGAGGAAGTCACCCGACTGGCATTTGAAGCACGTATCTGAGCCAGCGCACTATGACCAGTTCTTCTATCCAGAAACCATTCGGCGTATTTCAGCAATCCCGATTCGGCTTTCCCACCACCCTCATTTAATGCTTCGAAAACATTGGTGGTTAAACACTGCTAGTGTTTGGCGTCTTCAACACGCCATGACATATCTGTGTGTCATATCTGTATAATAATACAAGGCGCGCCGCAGTATTGTAAACTCAACCCTCGAAAAATAAGCTGTTGTCACGCCTAATCCACAGGTGATGCAGATGCACGGAAGCTGTTCTTACCGTCCAATCCGGTGCCTAGAATATCGGGACTTATAATGCTGCTTTGCCTTAATCGGCTCATCCATAGGCATAAGATTAGAGTTCCAGCCCATTCGGTCTTGTAGTAGTGCTTTACACTTTGAAACGCACCCCAAAGCTAGAATTATTCAACGTTATTCGCATTAAAACAGTGTCAGATCCAAAAATTACTGCGTCGTCTACGTACTGTATATCTGTGGGCGAATGCCATTGCATTTAGCTCCACAAGCGGTAGAAGCTGGGAACGAGTGTCCTATAATCATATCAACGGGGAATTTGGAGAGGAAGGGTGAAGAAACCACTTGATATAGTGAACTTAGGTAAGAGCTTCTGTAGACCCTAACGTTTCGCGGGAGTTGGTGTATAGCTCTTTAAGGAAGGTCAAGAATTTATGGGGAACATCTTTGCCCCCACAGACATTGGAATAGTGCCTAACGGTCATAAGGGTCAAAATGTAGCTTTCAGTTTGACAAAAACCACTAGTATTTGTTATTGGAGGCAGTCCTGCTGCCACACTATCTGTCGAAAGGTGAAAGTGCGATCGCTGAACCCTCTTACACTGTGGAATTCAACTTGTTTGTTTTCAAGAATCTGCCTCTTCCTGTATTCAGTCAACATTCGAAGGATGAGACTACAGAGCTTCTTCGATGCTAGTAGGCTGATGCCTTGTTATTTTTCACATAGTGGCGATGACTGACGATTTATCTCATTCTGAAAACAATTCCACTTCACACCATTTAGCATCGATGAGTATTGTTAGATGAGCGACCAAGGATTCTTCGTCTTTTTTTCAAAGTGCTGCATACAGACCATCTGGTCGTGACCCCTTTCAGACGTTTCTTATTCTAACGACCACGTAAGATTCGTTCACCAGTACGCACTACTTCTCACATGTTTCAGAAAGCCAGCTAAAAAGTTCTTCGAAATGTTCGGTCCAACTGTCCCGACGGTGATTTTTGGTGCAATAATGACCCGTGTTTTTCACTCATTGTGTTTGGCCGGCGTTTTTTCCGTCGTGTCCAAATGGACAATTGTCCGATCTGGATGAAGCGTCCAGCAGCATAATGAAGGGCTTAAAGACTGTCATTGAAGAGCAGATCAATGCTAGTATATCAGCCTGATTTTCGAATTTTCAGAATATTTCTTTTCAGCATCTATACGCTATCTGGTAAAGCTGGTTAGATTTATTTAGAGAGAAGGATGTTAGGCTTCGTCTGGACAAGAAGATGGTCTGCTCCGAAATTGGCCCGTCACATCATTCGTGTGGTACACGCCTCTCAAACTTCTTGCTGGCGAAAAAGAACAAAATCCAGTAGGCGAGAGTGGCCGCCGCGTGGGTGTGTCCATTTAGCGATATGTAGCTGTAAAAGGCACAAGCTTCTGTTGATGATGGCAAGTGGATAGAGCCTGAGATGTCCATCACAGTTGACATTTACACTACCGACACCTTGGCATCCAAGAACACCTGATCGATTTGAAAGATATCAACGGAAATGTGCTTCAAAGTCTCCCAGTAAGAGATTCTTGTCGGTTTTCGGAGCTGATAGAAGAAAAGCATGAACTTCGATACACATCTTGCTTTTGTGTTCTGGTAAACATACTTTTGTAGCATGTGCGTGGATTACAGTCATGGTCATTCGGACTGTCAATCTTGAACACTGTGAAGCAAAACATAGACTGATTCAACGGAGTCCTGAGATAAGCATTTTAGGTATGGCGGGATAGGGAAAAATCGACTTCAAACTCCTGTTTTTCTTCTGTCGTGTGATCGGTTCAGTATATGTGGGACCACTTTTCAAAAACTCCCTTGTTTCGCCGGCTGTTTCTCTAAGGGCTGGGACAACAATATGTCATCTCTGCAATTCGATTATGACCATGGTGCACATTGCTGGACGGTTCATCCGGTTATCAGCTTTTCCAGCAATGTTTTCGCGTTTGACGATTCCGCTGTTGGTGTCTAGCTGTTCCCAATTTTACTTAGAAATAAGAATTGAAATGGGCCTTAGCTGTTTTGTCTGTACGAGAGAGTGTGACCTTCTAAACCCATGTGGTCATGCTTTACGCTTAACACAAGGACTTTGAATTACTTCCTTTTTGAGCGGAAGAACAGTCCGTGTCTAATAATTGGTATATATGACGGCGTTCGATTTTCTCTCATAAACAAAATTAAGGATATAGACACTACCTCAATATTGAAGTCTTAGTCTGCTCGCCGGTTGGACAGGGTCAGTAAAAAGCTCACAGAAGATAGGAACTTTCGACTTATTTACCATTTGTGAGTTCAACGAGATTCGACTTTTACATTCAACATTTGCAACATTCAACAGTTGTGTCGATTACTCCAGAACACTCGAGATCAAAGCGAACGCGGTGATCTATGAAGAAGCACTGTATTCCCAAATGACAGACCGTTTGTAGAGAATGTCTCATGCTTTGCTGGTTTAAGGTCTCGCTGAAAGAGACAAAATTTTCATTGACAAATAGTACAATGTCCAATTTCGGAATAATACACACTGAGTCGATGAGAAAAGGTAAGTTATTTTATGATCATTTGCAAAGAAATACCATCTTGTGTCCATGTTCACGGTTGTGGGTGAAACCCTTGTTACCACTACACTTGAACGACTGCTAACCTGGTCTAACAGAAAAAGAGACTGCAACTTCGCTAGGTAACTCAACCTTATATTTATCCAAATCCTTGTTAAAAGAAATACGCACAGTATTCATTATGGACGTAATTGAAAACTCTGCGCTCTACGTCGTGTGTAATAGTGCACTTTACGGAGTACATTTGTTTATGAAACTTGGCAGTCTTACTGTGAACGCTTCACCACAGTCGAGGTGACAGTACGTGACTGAGTAAGTTAGTCAACATCTGCTTACATGTGTCCATCCTGAGGAGAATTGGGTATCTGTCAGCTGACTTAGTCTACGGTTGTGCATAACACACACTGGCCCGCAACTACATCGTGACACTTCCATCGGTGTATCCATCGGTTGTCCATCGGTTGTTCATCGGTTGTCCATCGGTTGTTCCATCGGTTGTCCTAGACAAAACAAAAACGACCATTATTGGAATGAGGATCACTTCACTTATGTACGGTCTATGGAATATGAGGCTTCCATAGGATTGTCCACACAGTCGAATGAACTTTATCATCGTGAATGAGACCAAGTCAGCCACAATAGTTTAGCTGCATGTCCACCATTCCCATGATATTATAACTCAGTACAATCCAAGTAAAGAAGGTTTTACGTAATTTGTCGTAAAAATATAGGTCCAAGTGAAGCGCATTTACGGTATAAAATTAGAAGAAACTTCTGTGTAAGTCTGAGTGTTTTTATGTGACCCTAAGACCCAACGAGTGTCACTCAACCTTTATGTCGTTAGATGTGGACAACACGTAAGATATCCTAACTTCGTGATAAACACGCTTGAAATTTAATCCTCAAAATTTGAGATTCATCCGACCAATGTAACGCATCACTACAACATCCTTCTTTGTGAGTGAAACAAAACGATTTTTCTTTGACTTGGGGTTCCATTAGAAAGTAAATACAGGATTTACAAGAACGTTTAATATAAAGCATCAAAAACGAGAAATTTGGTATGAATGGAGAGGATTCTAACCAGCAGTACTTTCAATTTGATAAATTTTAATTTCGGACTGGCTTTCTTATCGGTCTTATCTCCTGAGCAAATATCACTTGATTTCATTGGCCAGGAATACAGTTGTGGCAAAACACATAAATGATGTATTTCCTCTCAAACTTTTCCAGACGTTGAAATAAACTGATAAGCTTTCGCTGTTCTTATTTCAAACCTACAAAAATCTGCCAATTTCGAGATGTTTCCAGTTTCGAATAAGACAGCAAAACCTAATTTGTGGTGGGGTTCTGTAACCAAGTTTCGTTCAGGCAGTTAGGAGCTCTCCTAGCTGGCATAGAAACCAGATTGATTAGGTACAACAAATGAACCAGACACTCGTATTTTCCGAGTGCCTGATTCGGAGTCAATAGCGCATTTGGGCAGAGCTTCGCTAATTATAAAATCAACTAATGCAGACCGCAAGTGAATCGGTAATCAGACTGTGCGCAACGGTTTTGGTTTCGCTTGTAGAAATAAACCTAGAAACCAAACGGAAATATATGTTAGAGTTTTTCGTTCAAACTACATTTCAGACTCTACAGAACAACCATTATTGGAATTCGAGAGAGTAGATGACACGAAAAACTAAACAACTTCGCCTGAGGGTTTTTCTCTGGATGCTTTTAGTAATATACCTCATTAAAAGCCAGGTAATTACGTATAATGGATTTCATGCACCCTCACCTGCACAAAACGTAAAGAAGGATATATAATGAGAGGAGATACAGCTCACTCATAGCAATGTTAATGGTAAAAAATTTCTCTGAGGATCCCTATGGCTACATCTGCCGTGGAGGGCAGAAACGACCTACTAACTGCGCTCCGATTAGCTGATAGTTGCCGGTAACCGATGAACACCGTTAGCATTTTAGAGATATAACAGGATGCATAAACTGTTATAACCATGTAAATTTCGGCTTTATCATTAGCGAGCTACACAGAGAAATAACAATTCTTTTCCGCGGAATGCAGTCAGAGAAATAACAGTTTTTCAGCCAAGTTTTAGTCCTGCAAATGAAGTTCATTTAAGTCTAAATGCTTAGAAGTATTGTTCTGCTGTCTCGTCAACAGTGCGCAATTTGTGCTCCTCTAGGGAGTCGAACTAACAACCTCCCAACCAGCAGTCGGACACCACACTCTTAGTTCTTAATCGGCTGGCCTTCATCGTGTTTAACCCACACCTATACAGAATATACCACCGTTGCACCTTTACTCGTGGAGTCCACAGTGACGGGTTCCCGGAGCAAAAACGTCGTAGATCAGATAGCCACCTGACTTGTTTATTAGTCTTCTCCCAGGGGCTTCACAGCCGACTATGACAAACAGTAGCTTATAGAGCTAGGTTTGCGCGCCTACAAAATACGTTCTCATTATGTGCTTTATTGGTTTTATCTGTTTATCTATGGGGCCCCGCTAAATCCCATTGCTGCTCCATCCAGGGCCAAAATATATCACATATGGTTTCAACTCTATGCAATGCTGACTTACTGCCAATAGTTCTGGAACTAGGATGAACAGAGGGGTCAAAAAAGATGTGAAGAACTAGCCCAAAGGAGTAAAGCTGGAAAATTGCTATTACTTCCAAATCCATTAAGGTTCACGGTCCACTGAAAACTTAGAGCGCCATCTGGAAGTTGAGCAACGAGAACACCTAAAAATGCAAGCCAGACTATGCCTCAAAAGACACTAACAGATTAAGATTTAAACTATTCGTGCGACTGTACTGTTACCCTAAGTGGTTGCAGCTTGCACAAACTGAGATGTCCTTCAGATATTGCCTGGAGAGTACAACAGTAAAGATCTGGTCAGAAAGCCGTCTTTCAATCATGGTTGAAAAGTTATCGGCTAGTAAAGTTCCAAGCAGGTTATCCATTATTACCTCATCGACTTATCTATAGACTTGGCCAGAAAATTCAAGGCAAATGCCGTGGTCTTTCTTTTCTAGTAAAACGTCGAAAGGGCCAGGGTGGTCACGCCCTTGATGGAAGAATAGCCTAGCATTTTTGTATTGACAGTCAACGGGTAGTGTGGTAGAGTGGATTTTTAATGGAGCAGGTGTTTTATGGAGGTACTTCTCTACTTACTTAGCTTATACATCATCATCTGGGGACATGTTATGAAAACATGTATTTACGTATTATATGTGGTGATAAGAAATGCTTGACTGAAATGTTAATCATTCCGCAGGGTATTTGTATCACTCAAAATTCCTGCTTCCAATTTAAGGGGGGATTTCAGATCCAGCGAATGCAGGACCGTTGCTATTAACGACAGTCAAAATAGTCACACGGCAAAGCTTTAATTTCTCCCTCTCTGAGTAAAGTTTTGCAAAGTTTGGTTTTTGTGAAACTCGCCAGCCTCTTCTTAACTGTCATATCTGCTAAATTTATTCAGTTTTGTGGTAGTGTGTGAACTAAAGAAGTAAGTATTTGAACAGAACGTGGGTACCAAACTCACTCATATTATGTTCCTCTCAATGACAAAACTAGGAGTTAAGATAACTGACGGCCACCCAAACACCGTTTCCATTCCATCTCAATCTCCACGTGTGTCAAGCATATCGGTTAACGCTCTGTCAGCTCCACAGATAAATGTAAGCTGCTCGATCCCAGAGGACAATGAATGCAAACTTTTGAGGATAATGGAGAAACTTTCAGGCTTTTCCGTACCATTAACAGACCATAACCCAACGGAGAACAATTCTTGCGACTCGTGAGTCTTTCTTCTGATAGCACCTCACTCCAGGAGCTAATCGGCACGTGACCACGTGACTTGAGCGAATGACTTGGTGAGTGAAGGTTGAGCAGCGCTAGATGCTATTTGGATGGCACCTAATTAGACGGCTGACCAACAGCCTCAACCACTATCTGCGGGATCGCGAGTTCCAATCTCACTGGAGGTCTGCTGTCGAGTCTTAACATGAAACAAACAGTTGTAAGGTACTTCTATGTTTTCTGCCTAGACTAACTTCTTTTGCAGAATGTAATATAAATTGGAATGTTAACGGATCTGTTCATACTATCAAAAACAAAATAGAGGCTCGTAAGCGCCTTTCCTCCATCGCCTTTGGGGACGTAAAATAGTTCGTTCTCAGTCTAATTGGATATTTAGAAAGTGGAAGTGCCAGAATAATGTCAGATAGCTACGGTTTTTCTTAAGAGCAGCGTTGGACTTGAATAGCAGTCATCGGGGTACACATAGTCACCGTCACTCCTTTTACACACGGACGTATCATCCTAAGCAGCCTTATCAGAATTCGCAAAAAACATCATAGAGGTCAATTAGGATTTCACCTGGTCTATGAATGCACTGACCATATCCTCAATTAGAGACCATCGCGTGTATAGATATCTCAGTCACCAGTATCAGTAGCTTACTACATTTGTAACTGTAGTTAAGCGAACAAGGGCGGAAAAATCCCTTCTTGGCCATCGGTGAACGGTGGATTTCCCATGCGTCTTCAGTGGAATGATAAAAAATACGAAGAAGCCTGCTTCCTCAAGAGTTACCGTAGGCTCCTATTGAGCCATTCTCAAGTACCGTGACGGAATATTGCGTGTCAAATTTGACTCTTTTCTCCGCTAGAACGAGGGAATAAGGGAATGAGACTGTCTTCTGATTAAAACAGCTGAGTGTGCGCGAATTGTGGAAAATTTATATGTAAATCGCATGACAACGTATCGTTTTTGCTTGTGCTTAAAGTAATTGAATTTTCCACTCAAATTAGGATTTTGCGGCTGCCCGATTAAATATGAATTCAGTTTTGACCAATTAGCTTTAGGATACTGAATAAGAGAATTCATGGCCTATATGTTAGGCAACGAGCGATCGGATAATCTTCGTGTGAAGGAAGTTTGCATGGAGTTAGACATTTACAATTCTGAAGCTACTTTTCTTGGACTTTGTCAAGTACGAAGCTGATACATTCCACCTACGATTCTCTAAGGTCATGGCTGAAGTGCTCTCATTCCTGTCCAACACACCTTTTTATACCGTATCATCCATATAAGTCACACAGTAGATGACCTACCACCTCTTTCAAAATAGTGACACAAGCACATGATGTATGGTGAACTCAACTTCTATCAACCAAACCTGGTTCCACATGCAGGCAATACGCTCTCAGAAGTTACAAAAATAGGCGAAACTGGCGATCGAAACTAAAACATCTATTTGTTGCTTGAAGTGTCAATGTAACGTTGATCGTAGGTTACGTGTGTTCGGATTTGTTCTGTGCTGATAGCTGATAGATTGTTCGCAGTTTTATACCTTCAGCATAGAACTAAGGATACTTCACACGTTTCGCGAACTTCCGGTGTGAGAAGCCGTCGCTTAAGGAGCCAGGTAACATGACTACATGGTGTAACTCTCGTATTTGAAGGATGAGTGCCGCTATATCTCGTCTAAGCGCGAGTTAATTACACAGCTGCTCAGCCGCTCATGGCCGGATGGTATAGTGCTCACGTGCTAGCCAGGAGCTTGAGTCTGAATCCCTATAGAGGCTTGTGAAATTTGCGCAATAAGTATGTAACATTGTACTTGCTTCTCCGTTTTCCGGGATTGACTGACTTCACCTGCAGGACGAAATATCTACAGAAATTTCCCAATCTCCTCACGCCATCAACAAGCATTTGGCCATAGGTCAAAATAGTGCCTTACGACGGGATCGATTCTTTGACTTGCATTTTTCCGATTCTAATGGAGCCTGCTGGAAAGGCGTTCTTACAAAATGTGTAAGTCTCACATTAGACTATGCGACTGTCAGGTCATTACTTATACAGAACCTTCATAGAAATCGCACAGGTCTTCATGATACATGCACCAAAGCTAACGTACAGTAAAGTCTAAAAGGCGGCAAAACTCTTCACAAATTTTAAAAAGGCTATCCCCTTTAATTGGACATGTTACATATGACAAAATTGTGCGACCATCCAAAACCCACCATAACTCCATACCTTGTAGCCGGATCGTAGTGATTTTCCGACAAAAGGTACTTGAAAAATAAGTTCAGAATTCACACGGACATTACTTGAACGAGCTGTACCAAAACATCAAGAGGCGGAAACTGTACGTGGCACAATAATGGGGAACTCTCTGAAACTACTCCACCCAGAGATTTTACGGTGACGCAGATGGATAATTTTACCTCGAAGTCTCCAAAAAACATGTTCTCGGTTTGACATCTGCGTACTGCTGATAATCTGCCATCAACTCTCAAAACAGCCATCAACTTAATTCCATAGTAATGGGCGATTGCGAATCCGAGACTCGTTGCTATGGTATGGCTCACAGACTATCGCCTGGGGTGAAATTGGGACCGTCATATTAGGGAGGCCGAGTCCTGATATGGGGAAGGGTTCGTACTTTGATGTCTTCATAAACTAACGCGTTGCAATTGCCAACTTGTGGTAATAAGAAACAAGAGCTCTAGTGCACGGATATGCTAATGAGTTCTGATTGTTAGTTCTTTTGCACAATGCAATGAGAAGCCACTAAACATTCCTTTGTACAGATATCGTGCTCCAAGCATTCCAAGTATTAGATCCCAGGATATAGCTGATTGCCCCAATGAACCACTTTTCCATATGTGAGAGCCGTTGCCACTCTATATATTTCCTAAGAAAGTGTGGTGGTGATGTTGTAACCAGGTAAGATTCTTATAGGTTTACGGCGCCACTAGATGACTACGGATTTTCTTTGCCACACGAAATAAGCGAGTCTACAGCAGGCGTTGGTAAGCAAGGCAGATACACCCACGAAGATAACGAAACACAATTTTGCCGCATGGAGTAGATTGAAAAACACGACCACACACTCAAAATATATCGCTTAATCAAGGCTTGGCCTCCGGTGGTACGTAGTGCAAATATACTGGAATGGTCGTACGCAATGATCCGTACTTAACTGAGAATCCCTAATGCCAACTTCAATGACCCGACAACGGGGGAAGTGTTTGATCTGAGAGAAGAATGGAGTAACAACATCGTCTGGACACGAACTGAAAACACAGCACAGAGATTTATAGAGCTATCGAAAAGACAATGTAATGAGACTTCCAAGATAGTCTCAAAGTCATGTCCGGCTTGTTTTCTACTTTTTGACTCCGACACCCAGTTTGTTCAAGGGGGTCCTGGTGGACCGAAAATCATGACGCAATATCCGGTGGTTTCGGAGTTATGGTGGAAAACCTGGATGATCTTTCAATTTTGTCACGGGGTTTATTTATTCCATAATTTTCTCACGAAATTACGCGAGGGTTTCACCCACTCACAAACAGTGAATGTGATACGAAGTCTACGCGATAAAGCACGAGCGAGTTCTTCAAAAACAACACGGAAAGTGTTCCGTGTAAAATACCCGATTGAAGATAATACGCTTGTACATAAAAACACAGCCAAAACAGTGGACAACAAAAACTACGGAAGGCGGGTTACAGTACCAACGTAAAAGGTTACATACGAAACCGAATTCACGTGCTGAGAAAAGAAACAACCTAGTCACAGAAAAGCAAGTAGCTAATCAAAGTGTGAAATCTACTGTTCATGGAGCGGGTTGTAGGGTCATGGTGGACTACGCAGGGAAGGAAAATACCCTCAAGAACCCTATCAGAACGTTAGTATTGCTGCTCAGAAACTGAAAGAAATCGTGTATATAAATCAGATGTGTTGAAGCAGATGCAAACGCGGGAACGATAAGTAATTCGAGACCATTTATGACAGAAAGCAGTATCACCGGTCAATTGTAGCAATGCTTTGGAAGTTCGATCACGGTAACCATCAGCAGGTTAGATCTCCTTGAAGGATAGCGACCAGGGTCCACGGCGTTGCAAAACTGAACGGAGAACCTTCTGGTAAAGGTGGAGAAGAAAGAATTTGGAAAGTCAACACAACCGACTCTGTGCAATTTGAAATTGTAAATACATGGCCCTTTGCATTGTGAGTGTCTTCATACCCAGTCAAGAAAATCAGTTTGTGTAATACGACGGTAGTTTTAAAGAGGCTTGGTCTAAATGGAACACAGAAGAGACATGCCGTTATTTTGCAGCTTTGTTTTTCGGAACTCTGCCAGATTAGAAGCTACCTCATTAATCATTCCGTAATCTCGTTACAACCATCTTTCAGAGCCTATCCCACGTATAAGGCCTTCCATATCTCTGCAGGTTGAGAATAAAGGGGCGTGAGAGGGACTATATCGAACAAAGGAACTTCAAACGAGAACAGGTTTGGACTGTTGTTCATGTTCATGAAAGTAATATATGCGGTGTTTCGTTTGCATTCTGCATTCCTAAATTCAAATACTTGTGTCTTTTCTAATGTGAACGAAGTCTCCCAAGAGAGGAATGGTCGCTGGATGGAACAGCTTAAATTACTTTAACCGGATCTCTCGTTTGATTGGCACAGTACGGACCAAACAAAACGGTGTCTCCAGAGATACTCAGCAAAAGTTCTGAGATGAGGCAAAGAATCTCAAAAGTACATCTAGAGCCGGGATGAAATTGTCCCCTGGAACAAAATAGACCGCACAACATTGACCTGACACAGACGATTACCGAACATACGTCATCCAAATTAATTTGCAAATGAGTGTACATTGTCAATTGCGCACAATTTGGCTGATGGAAACTCGGAGACTATGCCTGCTTGATGAAATCTAAGAAGCACGAAATTAGTACCGGGCTGTCAAGTTTCCAGAAATCTTGTGGGTTTTGGGCTGGGCTGCAAATTTGAGCCTACCAGCGGATCTTTTGGTGGGCTTTTGAATTAAGTTTACTCTATCACATCGCGCTACAATCGGAATGTGTGATACGATTCGGAAAGAAAATGCTTTGATGTAAGTGTTACCTTTCCGCTCTTCAAGCGCTAACTTCTTGGCCTTAAGCAGTCCGCTGTTTGGACTGAACAATGGAATATTATCGTAAATGATGGGGTAAACTAGGCTAAAAGAATCAGCGGGTTCAGCGTTGTTCAGAGTAACGAGATCCGATCAGACTACGAACCTTCAGCATCTGTAAAAGGAGTTGAACTTACAATTCATAAGTAACAGTGACGAGTAACAAATAAGAATATTTGGTCGACTACTTGACACCCTCGATTGAATTACACTGTGTTTTCAGAACTGGCAAGCTGCTAGCGCTGAGTAACCTGTGAGTGGCAGTAAATTGGACCAAAATATGGAATTATATAGTCCAACCAGTCTTATGTTAGTTTAGATTTGTCCATTGCCACATTTCACTTGCATAAGCAAGCTATACGGGAAGAAAGCTCATAGGGTACTCAGAACTGGGATAAATATGAAGACTGATAGCAAGTTCTGACCAGACGTTTTGATGAACCGTTTCACAATGGATTGCTGCAACCTTGTCAGTCCTCACAACCTGTACTTTTAGACCGCGGCTCCTCAAGCACAGCACGTGTTTTTATGCTTTATCGGTCACTACAACGCAGGATATTTGGTTTTCTCGCTGCATTTTTCACCAGCGTCCGTGTGAAGTTAGCGGCATTGTCGGATCGCGTGTGAACATCTGGCAGAAATGAGCTTCAGTTTTGAGTTATCATGCTACACGGTACTTGGATGAGACAGTTAATCTTGTCTGGAACCATTAAAGCACATATAAACCTTCAGTTTAACCAGATCGGGTGGTTGGTCAATCTATGATGCTCTGATTTCAACGTTTAGGTTCCATCCTGTGGGATAAGGTAACGACAAATTGTACATGCATTTGGCTGATGAATAGTGCAAGCGCATAACAACAGCGACCAGACGAAGCCTACTATATACATACATTTGCATATTCTGAAGACTTCAGAAGTTCGGAGTATGCCTTCAGCCTGAATGCAGCACAGCTTCATATGCCAGTGCATCCCACGCATCTTTTCGACGTTTTTATATGCAAAGTCTAGAGACGCAGGATGGGTCTACAATATCGTCCCCAATTCATAAGTTGTATGAAAAGCGGCAGGTCACAAGGCATCTTGTCAAGGGAAGAAGGCTATTAGGTTGCATTACTCATATGCAGCAATCCGGCCACTAAACGACCATTGATAAATGGGACATTTGGCGCCTCCTGCGTGATGGTCTTTTATTGGGAGATTAAACATTAGGTAGCGACTGAAGATAAATTGGTGTACGGGCTTTTCCCCACAAGGCGTATTTATTCAGTAGTTTCCTCGTTTGCGTGGTACGCCAGGGATAGGGTCACATCATCTCTAAAACAGGACCGCATACATTCGAGGCCTCATTACCAAAAGGGTCCATAATACGATTGAGTAAACCAATCCAAAACAAAGCAAATGCATCCGTAGAAGCAACATATAAACCTACCTCGCCGTAAATCTTCATTCGTAGACGGTTTGTACGTAGATTGGCCATTTTATGCTCCAAAGCCATACGTTGTTGTTCACGAGGAATTAAATACCGTCTAACAGTGATTTCAGCAGGTAAAAGAGAACACGTCAGTTGAAAATTTTATGGTAAATTTAACTACTTCCAAAATATGAACTCATAGTTGCACAAGAGATGCCACCGGTTTAGAGATACTGCAAATATTTGATTTGTCAGATATTCGGCCATTGTTACAGAGCCGGCGGGCACTTAACACATTTCACCGCGGGAATTTCGCAATTGTGAGCTGATGCCACACATAAAACAGTGTACAGTTCGATGCGAACCTGCGAGAAAGCACACTCCCAACAGATCACTTTTCCAGACATGTTCTCAATCAATGCGTTGTTCAAACCATGTCTACACACCCTCTGTACGAAAGTCACTGAAAGTCTCTGAAAGTCGCACATTAAATGTTCCTATGCCGCCGAACCGATTTCATCATTTTCTGTTGGTTTGCGGTCCCGAGAAATCGAACCATCCAATTAATCGGGCTATGTATCGCGCCGATTGGCTGGTCTGACATATTCAATCCATTAGGACTACGGTGTTGAGCAAAAAGAAGTTCAACCAATGTTCGATGCAGGCCTCACGATCGAGAGCAGTGAATTTTACCCATCGGCTCTATATATTTAAATTATCTGTGGGAAGTAGAATGCGCCTCGAAAGACGATGACTGATTTACTTAATGTTTTACAAGATAGCGGGATGCAGGTGGTAAGAAAGAGCTCCAAATTAAGTAAGAGGGCGCTTAGAAACTCGCAAACGTTTGGCGAAGAACCATGGATTGTTTTCCACACTCGAGAACCGACTCAGATTATGTTCCTATGAAAGTTCACTTGCGTGACTTTTGGCGTCTTCCGTGGTTGGTTGAGTGAAGTGAACTAACGGAAGCCACTAGATAAATTCGTCTCCATTCATGCTGACAAATGTGGCGGTGCGACGAAATCTCATACTAAAATCAGGATCAGACCATGGCTTCAGAGTAATCCAGCGGATCAGAAAATAACAAGTTTTCGTAAAGAGGAGACCAAATTCAGTAAAGAAAAACCACCACTGAAAATGTTCAGCAATAAAGTTTTGCAGCGACTGGTCGAAATAGAAAACTCTCAACCAAACCACAAATAAGACAGATCCCTCCAAAGAAACCAGGAAAAAAGTACAAAACCGTCCATTCCACTTTTCCCTAAGGCATGGTTTCGTCAAAGAGGCGCTCTCAACTAACGGACCAATATGGACTGCGTCGTGATTCCGAATCAAGTGGGTACATGAAAGATAGTGTGTAAGGGTCAGTTGTTCCTCGTATATAAACGTTTGTTCAATTGTTTGACTTCTAGATATACTGTTAATTCTTTGCGCCATACCAGTAATGGTGTTGTACAACCCAAGGACCAGGTCAACTTGCTGTTAAATGTGAGTTCAAAAATCGCTTCAGCATTCATCTTGACTTGTTTGGAATGCTTTGAGAGGATCAATGCAACAAAATTAACAAATTTCACCGATCGCGTCTGGCTGGAACTCCATCAGCATGCTCAAGTTCATGTGAAATATGGTTGAACTAGAAAAAAAGAAGACATTCTGATTGTCCGCATCGCACTCGCGTTGCCTGGAAAGCAAGATAGAAGAGCCTAAGAACTGTGCAATATTGTCCAGGAAACCCATGAATTTAGCTCCGTTTCGCGTACAGAAAAGACAGTGCTTCCCGGAAAAGAGCATGATTTCAATGGGGATGTAAACTGAAACAATCCCAGATTTAGTAGCATTACGAGTAATAGATCGCCTTCCAGGATACATGCTTCCATAAAAAAATAACAAGGCCACTTCGGTCAAGAATTGTTCGCCATGTATTTTCAATACGAAACTCAAAACTGTGGCTTCGATTGCCAACGCAAGGTGATAGTATGTAATAATAATATACAACAACTTATATGATAATATGATAACACAATCATATAGTATGCAACACTGCCAGGTTGAGAACAGGTAGTGTTCAGTCGTAAGCCGTTAAAATGAATTCCAGCGATGCTAACACCAGAAACCTAACGTGACGTGTATCGGACGTATAAGTTTGCCCACGCAGGTCTAAGCTCGGTCTTGTTCAACGTTTATTGATGTTGCTCTGGAAATTGCAGTCTTTTTTTAAAGGGTAGACAACACAATAAGCACATACTTAAGGAAGGTATTGGCTAGAGGCTTATGCATTTGGCTCTATGGCTTATGAGCTATGACCAAGGGTTTTCGATTGTCACAGTTTACCATTAATTAGTGTTTAAAAAGAAGTCTCGCATTTCTGCGTCTAAGTCACCAAGACTTTGCACATAATCATTTAAGTTGAACTGAGCACGGATTTTTTTCCAATTCCGAAGTACAGATATTATTCGTCTGGTTCGTCTACTCAGACGTGACTACATGTACGCCCCACAAGTGCATACATTCTGGCAATTTATGGAAAAATGACTAAAAGTTAGTCGTTCGGATAATGGGAACTTAATGAAAATCGAAAAGTAGTATGCCTCAGTCGGTCGCTGTTTTTAAGCTACTGAAAACTGCGGCTTTCTAGGGACCTGAGTAGTTAACTGAATAATCCTAGTGGAACATCAAAGAAGTGCATACAAGACTAGATAGAACAGCAAAGTTTACGTCTTCATTTCAGGAAAGTACACAATCACATTATCAAGAAGTAGGAGATGACGTCCAGTTTGAGTGATGAAGCTTCGGTCGTTGAAATTTCCACTTGGACCACCACATGTTTTGAGGAACATATGAGCGACATAACCAAGAACAAATAAGGGCCATTTAAAATGTATAGGTGAACCAGAAGGTGTCAAAAAAACTAGACACGTCATGAATTTCTTGTGACTTCTGGTGCCTTCTGTCACATACATCGTCACACATAAAGCCAAACTGATGACAGTGCAGCCTCTTCCATCCAGGCTACAAAACTGAGACCAGATAGGTAGGGACAGCTTGCCGCAGTCTAACTTCACGTCCTTATACCCCATAATACTATTTGGTCCACATTAAGACTCCTTTCACTTTCTCTTGCATTAACTACACAGCATTAACGGTAGCGCTTGGAACTTTGTGTATGATCACGAATTTCAATAGCAGAATAGCGTAAATTGAACAAAGACTGCTTGGCCTCCTCTGCACTAGACAGGCAACAGACAGAACTAATCTAGAGGTCAACCAACCTGCAAAGCCCATGGGTAAGAACTACATAGGGAAAGCCGTGGGCTTCGATAGATCAAGTGCTACAGATCAAATTTCCGAAAGATTAGCTTTGATTTACCACAAGAAGACGAAATGCGTCACGCAGAGAGTGGTCACATTTTTGCTGAGAATTTTAGTGGTTTTCTCTATGACAGCAATTGTTTCCAACATTTTGTTGAATCCACAGCTGCACAGAAGTCCAGAATTCATAAGGCTCTTACCGGCGACACACTGGTCAAATTCTGTATAAATTGCAGAAGTGAACTATCCTTTAAACAGTGTTCACAGTGCTTCCACGGGTCCTTCATTAAAGCAAGGTTTTGATAGTATTTACGTTCACTAACCAGGTTTAATCAATAGGGCGACAGTCGCCTAGTTCTCTAGATGGCTTCGTGGAAAAAATGGAATGAAGCGATCTGCAACTCTCGTACTTAATCACCTTCAAACAGAAAGGACCGTAATTAAGATATTGTCATCAAGAAACAGCGAATTAGTTCTAAAATCGGACTGGCTCGGACTGAGTCTCAAGGTTGCTACGAGATATTCCCCCAACAACAAACTCAGTTGTTTATTGATAAGAATAGGTGCATGTCAGATTTAATAAACTAGGATCGTAACCTGTAAATGTGAGTAATTTATCGCGCTTATAAGTCCTCACGAGTTTAAACTAAAAAGCATGCAACTGCCAACAAAAACAGAAGCATGTATGAACACTGAAATTAGGCAATGAAAGAAGTTGCAGAAAAGACTGTTTTTGTACTCACCTAGGACGTCCACGGCATCGCGAACCATCTCGCGGAGCAGAACAAATTTCGGCTGCTGTGTACGACCAAAAACAAGGAGTTTTCACAAATAAGATGAAACTTTATCACTTGGCTCTTCATAGCACTGTGCACAGACTAATTGTCTATTATTAAGTTGTGGCAGTATTAATTTTTCTCTTAACGGGATCTGATTTTGTAATCGTTGTCCATTCACATTAAAAAAGGGTGAAATTTGCTGCGCAAAGTAGTCACACTGAAACATACTCCGGCCACTCTAATTTTAACAGCAAACTGATTGTACCAAGTATTCTGATTTTGTAATCGTTGTCCAATTACATTAAAAAGGGGTGAGATTTGCTGCCCAAAGAAGTCACACTGAAACATACTCCGGCCACTCGAATTTTAACGGCAAACTGATTGTACCAAGTGAGGGAAGTATCACCATCACCGAGGTTGTGCATTGTTCTGCGAAGATATTAAAGAAAACCTGCATAATATCGAATCGCTTTTAGGCGGTATCAGATAGGAGCAACCCAAACCCCAATGCAGAGAGTTACCTGAGTTTACTAGTCATTTTCGCATACAGACATTCGCAGTCAGTTGGGATTTCATGGTTTAGTCGCTTCCATCGGTATTGTTTGAAGTCGTTACAGAGTTTCCCTTTCTTACAATGAAAAGATAAGCCACATTAGGCAGGCAGATGTTCAGATTTTCCCAACACAGCATGTAATAAGTAAACTTCGCCAAGTTTCTGCCACTTTTTCCTACGGTACATAATTGTCTTCCGTTATCGTTGAAGTCTGAACGGACAACCTTGGTTGAAACGTCCGAAGCAACGCTGCGTAAACAGAGCTTTGTCCGTGTTATGCTTGTCCGACAGAGGTGACCTCAAAGTAACTAAATTTAAGGAATGACGAGTAAACATGAGAGAACTAGGGACCGTGACAAAGCACTAAAGCTCATGGTTCCCCTCAATTGTATTTAATTCTGGCAATTGACGAGTGGCTCCGAAAATATCAAGGTTGCAACACTCAAATGTATTTCATTCTAGCAATTCACAAGTGGCTCCGAAAATATCAAGGTTGCAACAAAAAAACTACTTGGGTATGGATATAGTGGAAAATTTCCCGGTACTCTGAATAGTAAGCGGTATTCTGCTGTGGTCGAAATTGACCACGTTGATTTGCATTTTTGTTGTTCCACTCTTGGACTTGAAAACAAAGCGGATAAGGATAAGCACTTTAGAAGGCAGCCGAAGTAAATTCAGGCCACCAGAAAGTCAAAAAATTGGCTCAACATGATGTACATCAGCATTGCGCCTCTCCGCTAGGTCTACACGATGCTCGAAATTTCGTCTGTAAGTCATCTATCTTGGATGCATTGGCTACAAAGCAATAGTGCACACAATCGAGCAAAGGAGATATGGAGTTGAGTTTTGACGGAAGTTTCGAATATTCCATAGAACCGTTGGGTAGTTCAGGCGCCAATCCGTTCTATAGAGCATCCGTTTAAATCACTGCGAAAAACTAGACTTTGTTTATGCTAACATCTGCCAATTTGATGGGAAAAAATCCAAACAACGATACGACACTCAGGTAAGTACGAACATACAGAAAACCTACCGGTTAACTGAGGTCTCCTGCTTGTAACCTGACTATCCTTTGCATTTTGCATTGGGATCGTCATCCGAGTCGTATTGGCTGAGCAACAGGGGGACCTGGTGTGAAGCGTTCGAGCAGGACAATGACATAGTCGGGCAGAACAAGAACATCTCTGCGCCGGACATTCCTCTTGACTTTGTCCTGATGCGGGACGTCTCAACGGTCGCGTTGGTGAGTAAATTCGAGAGTTACCGACAAACAAACTGACCCGTTCTGCATTCATGGCGGCCGTGTAGCGCCGGTTCTTTGCTGCCAGCTGGATACGTTTCTGACGTTCCCTAGATCGCGATATCCAACGAGACATGCGTTGTCGAAATAAGGTCTGTAAATCTTGGGCCAGTGCGGATTCTTCGGAACGTTCATCTGAAGTACCGGTAACCAGTGTGGAGCTGTCATGTAACTTCTGCCTGGCTGAAGTGGTTGTGTGATAGACCGACTCGTGATCCGATGGATGGGAATGGAAAATAGAAAATTTCACACCTCGCGGAGTAGCAACAAGTCCAGCTGGAAATGCTAGAGACAGGTTAAAAACACCATGGGCAAGAGAGGAATGACTGTTGAGTATCGGATAAGGTGAACAATGTGACTTAAACATAACAAAGCTTCTGTTAAATTCAAGGCTGACTCGTTCTCTGCTGGTGTTTCTGTCAATGATGACGGTGATGAACGCTGAGAACTGGAGCAAGTATCACTAGTTATACATCGTTAAAGAGTAGCATGTAACTAATGTGCAACAATAGTTTATGTGAATGAAACGTTAAGATAGAAACAAGCGGAGGACAATGGAATCCAGTCCTAGTTTGGGGCCATCATCCTGAGATGCACGCGCATCCGAAATAGCACCCAGAGAGTTTGAATACATGGCAGGCCAGTAGGATCATTGACCCAACGGTTCATCTGATCTCATCAACTGGGAATGAAATGTGACAACCATAGCGACGTACGGTCAGCGATATTTGTCTGGGTTCTAGAAATTCATCCAGTGACAACTTTCCAAATTCAGTGGCTGAATCGATAGCTGCGCCATTGACGTTTGATTTTGTTGAAAATTTCAAAAAGAACTTACAACAGGAATAACAAAAAGAGCCATTGGAATCTACTAGTTCGAACATCTCACACTCGTTGGTCCCCGTCCAACGAGAAGAGTCACTTTCAAAGTTTGTCACAACTTCGTCTGCTCTGCGTAGATTGGAGTGCGCAAGAGGGTGTACCTTCCGGCCGGTAATGACCAGAGGTAAGCAGAGCAATATAATTGCTACACACTGTAATGCTTTATTAATATTTTATGAAAAACCATGTTGCATAACCGAACATTCTTTCTTCCAGTGAAGACTGAACAACACCAGCCCACGTGATCTTTGGCCTTGAAAAAATGATTAGTAAAGATAAGAAAAGCTAGGAAGCTGGTGCCGGGACTGATGTGTTCGCGGCTACTTCGTTCTCGACCAACAGCAAAACAACTGGATCAAAACCTACCACTAAAACTTGTTTATACAATTTTCTTTATGTTAAAACTCAAAGGAAGTGTGAGAACACATCAGAGTTATGTAACGTAATCATATACCTTCACTACTTGTATCCGAAAAGATTTCAGATCCGACCGGTGACCCATCATGAGAAGCTCCACGCGGTGGAATTCTCTCAGTTTTAGTTTGTTCACGACCTGAGTGTCCGCGGTTTTTCACTCTTTCTGGATCCAAGTGACCTCCACATTTTCCGGAGTAATCCGCGCGATGAGAATGAGATTTTTTGTGTGTGTTGACCTCTTCATCCTCGGCGGGCTTGTCAGGGTTACGTAAAACTACAGGAACATCACGAATTTGGGCACAGTCTCCACCACATGCACTAATCTTTCCATTGGGTGGCGTAAGCAAGAGAGTTTTACAACGACCTGTACCATTCTCACGTGTTGGGTGTCTTAAGCGCTGTATCACATGCGTTTGTCGTGTAGGTATTGGACTGAATGATTGAAACCAGGTTAATCCACCTATTACGGAAAAGTCAACAGGTTTATTGAGCATGTCTCCAAAGAGCAAATATATGTGATCAAAATAAAACCTGAAAGTATTATGCCTCGTCATCAGAACCCAACTAATCCTCCTGCACAGTTCGGTGTGTTATTCGCATCTGTAAAGTGTAAAGTGCCTTCTGTGTCTCCCAAGCACTACGCGAGTTTGGTGTAAACAGTCGATCAGTAATGCTGAAGTATGCCAGATGGTTCCTGGAAAGGATCACCCTCCATCGACAAATTAGGTGATTACACTTCACGGGTTACGCCAGTCGGGTCACGTACTTCCAATGCCAGAAGACCACTTACCCCTTAAAACCCACCCGGAGGCACTTAGTCTATGGTTTGACAGTGAGGCATAAAAGCCATGACCAGTGTACTCAGTCACGTTAGTGACTGCCGTCTCTCCAGGTGGCGATCGCGGGATAAGACCTCAACAGTTATGACTATATCAACCATCCAATAACCATCCTGAATCAAAGCATTCTCATCAACTGCGTGCCCCTTCATTTCCTATCAGATCGTACAAACAAGACCACCTGACGCTCGTGAACTGATTGCATCGTCGATGTCAACGCGTTTTTCTCACCCTTACACTCCTTATCTAAGAACGAGATTTCAGCAGCTAGAAGCATTTCAATGTACGGTTTTCACTTGGTAAAACGAACTGAACTGAACTGAAACGAGTGACGGTAAACTAAAAAGTTGCACATGTCACAAATGGACGCCACCCATTAAAGTTCAGGGTTCCGATTCCGTATAGTCTTCAAGAAAAGTTGTAACGATTGACTGAGGAGTCAAGTTTGCTAAAGAGTGATAGGCGATTAGCTAACACAATGGGTGTGATGGCAGGTGGTGCCTGGTCGAGGAATTCACGCTGCTTGGCTTTTGGACGAGAAACACGTACATAACGACATGGGAAATGAACACGAAGCAGCTGGGTAAAGTAGAGCACCACCGGTCTCTTTGCTTTCTAGTTATTTTGATTTTGGCAGACGATGTGACGACAGCTACTTGTTCAACCACACGGTTGTATTGGAGAAGATACTCTCAGATGGAGAGTTAATGTACTATGAAATGGTGAAAAAACATAAAAACGTCCTACAAAATAGCACTGAAATAGGTTCACCCATAGAATAATGATCAGCACAAAAGTCTCATAACCAATGTGACTTCCTCGAACGCATGGGCTGCATCTCACTTAGTTGCACTACAATCCAAGGCAATTAAAATAAGTAAAAACAGTGTTCGGTTCAAACAGTAAGGGCTCATTTGCACAAGCAATCCAATATTTCCCCACTTATGCTTTTATTACTGCGCACGACCACTGTCGTCTGATTCCAATTATTCTATCTACTCGGGTACAGGGGCGTTGAAAAAAACAAATGAACAGGTTGAAGAGCGACCATACTTGTTGGAGCACCATGATGATGTGTAAGGTGATGGTGTAAGGGATTAACCCCATTTGTGCATAAACCAAGGGCACAGGTCTAGTGTAGCTTTTTAAGTGTGTATTGAAAACGGTGCCACAGTGTTATTATCTAGGGTAGCAAATCGTCGGCAAGCATCCCGGAAACTAGTCAAAATAAAAGCAATAACGGTTGGTGGGCTGTCCAGTAGTTTTTCCCAGGTTAATTAGTAGTTTCATGTCAAGGAGATTGCCTCGATATCTTGAAATAAACATGAAGCAACCGACACGCGGCAATTTCAGCTGGAGGACAACACAAACGAGCGCTTCAGCTGGGTCACCCGTTAAATCTACATCACGTTATGAAAGACTTTTCAGCTCCAGATGATCAGAATATCGCACTGTAAACATCCCTATGTACATACCTGTCCTTGTGGAGTATCAGTGGTTAACGAATTCTAAACCAGATGCAGGCATGATCATAAATGTGTAATATAACATCTGCACAATTGTGTCTTATGAAATACAATTCTTGAGATGTTGATTTGGTTGCTTTCGCAGTAGTTGTGTGAAACTGGATAGCCAAACTGTGGACGGAATAGGATAAGCGACGCTGGTTCAGATGACCAAACGGTAAAAGAAATGACATTACAGGTCATTGGGCTTATGTTACTAGCTCTTCCAAGCTTTCACCGTGTAACAAAGCAGTTTTCGGAAGCTAAAAAAATGCTTGTCTACATTGTGTCTACGTTCTGCGCTGCACTCCTGTAACCATATGATTTACGAGGCGCTTTGTCGACGGGCCTTATTGAGAGGTGGCACTACTAGATGATCGAAGCTCACTTCTGCTCATGGTAGATATCTTGGGGGCAGGTTCGATCGGTCTCTTTAGTGGTGATTTTTGATGAGACCGTCAGCTATGTGGGGTTCGACCGGTCTCTTTAGTGGTGATTTTTGATGAGACTGTCAGCTATTTTGCGACTGACTGCACACTTGCAATTTGGCCATACTCCCCAATGTCCTCTTAGGTGGCATACTAACCTTCGGCTGCCCGTGCAGAAGCTATTGGGCTCCTCTTCCGAGGTCACGACTCTTATATGGTGTCCGTTCAGTCCACGCGATATAAGAGGGCGGTGAAGGAAGAGGTGAGGGTTGTGCGCGAGTATCATACCCAGCGGATGCTTTTTCACACTGAGACTTTTTCTTCATCAATATCGTGATCATCTCTGCAAGCTGCTGTTCCGCACGGTCACGTAACATACACAGACGTTCCCCGGTGGACGTAACATTCTCCGGCAGATCATGTTGCACGTGAGGTTCAGGAGATTTGGACTCCTTCTGAGAGCAATTATCCACCGGCTCCAAATCCACAATGCGTACTGCGTGGTCTGCTGTGTGAGTGGACAATAGATATATAGAAAATTAAGCTAATATCACTTGGGGTGAAATTTTTGTTATCGGCAATGTATTTCAACAGCATTGTTTGAAAGACCGTCGTAAACGGCAAAAGTGGATGAACTTCATAACGCATCACTGAAAGCAATCCAAAATGTCTGCACACCAAGCCATTCACACGGATAAGCTGAACAGAGAGTAACAGTATTTATGCGTTACACGGTCGCAGTTCAGAAGTATAACACTTGAGAGGTTCCACTATTGTCGTAGTGCGGATGAGGACAAAGGAGAAAACAGGCGGAACTGTCCAAAGACTGATTGCCTTAAATGTGACGCACCATACTTCTTCTACAACAAGGTATTCACGACTTACTGTGAACGAGAGATATGATGTTCGTGTCCCATTGAGATATCTTGAGATATCTCTATTCAGACTTCACACTTCTTACCGAAGGACCGTGTGTATGAGACAAATGTCTTGTCTAATGTTTGCAGGTCTTGACCCTTTGGACATGAGAACCTTAAACGTCCCTAAATCTGTGGTCACTCTTGATCGGCATAACAAGAGTTAGTTCGCTGCAATGTGTACGCAGCTAACCAGCGCGAAACGAAAGCAGCATCACTGGAGCAGGAAATAAGGTTTTTCCAGCTAAGATGGTTGGGTATTGTACAATGCATGCCTGGTCACAGCCTGCGAAAGGATGTTCTGTTTCCTGTTCTGAATCAACGCTAGAGAAGTAACCGTAGACAAGCCGTGACATGGCGCGAGATTACAGCAGTTACAATCTAACCGGGTGCTTTCAGATTTCCGCGCCTCCTTAGTTGCGGTCAACGTTATCCTCCTGTTGTCTGACTGAATACTAAAGTGTGTGACAATTAGCCTATCCGAGTTGCATTCACTTTGTCACTTTCTGATTAGACTGTTCAGTTGAAGTTTGCTAGCTGTTTTGTACTGCTGAATTACGCTCGAGAAAGATACTTCGGCAACCTTACTGATGGGATTTACTAATACATTGTGATAAGATCTATTTCGTTGCCACTCAGAAGTGTATGCGACTTGCCTTTGACCACTTTCTTTAAGGATATAGGGCACCTGATACTTCTCACGCACTACACTCAGCGGTGAAATGTGTTGTGGTCAGAATCGACTGGCAGTCAGAAAGTGGTATCTTCTAAAAAATAATTTACCACTGAAACATTCTGACGATTTTTCTTAGGTATTATCTCCTGAGGCATATATTGATCCTACAATTGGTACTCATGTTGAGACGTTTGTCCTAAACAGCAGCCAGCGGTGACAGTGATGAACATGCTTTCCATCACGAAGATACTTAGTAAAAAACAAGTCTTGAAGGGACCTGACTCAACTTCCTTGTTGTGTTAAGAGTGAAGAGTTTCAGACGACGGCTGTATCACCCCTTGCCTATGAATCATTGCTAAGAAAACGCTATTGAAGACCCTCTGGAACTTGTTAAACCAAGCAAACTTACTTTACACAGAAGCTATCAATCAAAAGTTGCATAACCACAACAAGCGTGGCTAACAGGACATCTGAAAACGGAAATTCAGGCCAAACGAATGAAGGGTCATCAGACAGTGAAAGGCAACTTACAATCGTTTAACACATAGGTGCCACTCGAACCCGGTCGACTCTTGGAGCGAGGAAATAGTGACTGCTTCATATTAGACTCCTCAGGTTCCACGGAAGTCTCCGATTCCTGATTTTCTGTTTCTGTTTGGATCGAGTGCTTGGCCGCAGGATGCGGTCCTTCTGGACTCCGTTCCTGAGCAGGCGCGGTATCTGTTTGCATCGTGACTAGGGAAGAAGTATCAGTGTCCCATTCTGGAGGAAGTGACTGAAGGAAACAGACGGATGCAAAATAATGCACGAAAAAAGTGTCCCTCTTGGTTAAGCTGGATCAAATGTCGGCCAGAAACAGACGGATGCGAAATAATGCACGAAAAAAGTGTCGCTCTTGGTTAAGCTGGATCAAATGTTGGCCAACAAGACTAAAGCGAATAAAATGAAATCCGTTGTCGGTGGCTGCTGGATTTGTCGAATTCATATCCGTTTCTTCTGAACAGTGTTCCCCGTGTCCTGGGCTAATCATCCCGGCAAGTCCATGTTCTCATTTGAGCTCACAAGCATACCCTTTGCCGTGCCGAGATTTGAACCCTGGAGATCTGAAACATGAAGCCAGCGTTACCGGTGCGCCGAAGGTACATCCTGAACACAACCGGATTATCACTTCTGAACAAGCGAGCCAGTCGATCGACACATGCAGGACAGGTACTGAGGCCTCGTTCGAGTCGTCACTAATGTGGGAAAACGTTCAGCTGCCCAGGAGTCATAATTCATGTGCGTCTAGCCTATGTTGGTAGGGTGGGGGCATCACGCTCACCTCGCGTGTCAGATGACCAAAGTTCAAAACTCGGCATGACCAAGGATGTGCACTGACGGTGAGTTCTATTTTGGGCGAAACCCAAATCCAGAGCTTCTTCACTTCGGCATGGACTCGCTAGAATAATTGCGCCAGAACAGAAAGAAGACTGTTCAAACGAGAGGGACACGAGTGTGAAAATGAAATTCCTACACTGCTGGAAACTGCATCCAAAATGGGGAAGCACTCAAGGACAATCTGAGAGATGTACAAATGAGACCGGAATTCGAGATGCACTTACACGATCTTGCAAATTTGGCACGTTACACAAGATCCGTTCCAGCTGATGAACGACTCGGCGTCGAAGATTATATGCTTCTTTAGCTCGCGACAATTTCATTCGGTGCTTCAACAGCATATAGCGAATTTGGCTTGCAAGGAGTTGACTCCGCTCGTTATTATTATGCTCATTGTACCCTTCTCCTGAACGTTTTTGTTCCATTAGATGGTGAGAGTTTATATCAACGTCCTCAACCCTGTGACGAGCACGTCTATCCTCTCGATTACTTCGGCTTGATCGTTGATTAGTTGCGGAAACACTGAAATCGTATTTTGTTTGCTTTTGGATGTCTGGCGTGACCTGTTCGCGTCCTAAAAACAGACGAATGCATGCCATGTAGACAACAGTTAGTAACTACGGTTCGTTGGATGGCAAATTTTACCTGAAAGATTGTCTAGCAAGCGTCCACTGACCGTCCAACACCTAATTTTAGTGTTCACCATGTGAATTTAGGGTAGTCGGCGATAATCAAGTCCAGCCCTAAACCGATGTATGGCTTGTGGATTAAGATAAGAAACGAAATTATGTTGATATGCATGTGGATTACTCAGCTGCGTTGATAATGTAACAGGGACAAGAGGCAGAAGGCGATTTTCGTTGTCAGTGTTCTAGCGGTGCGTTAACTCTTATGCGAGAAAACACAGATATCTTGTTGTTAGAAAACACACAGTCAGTAAGTGATCTTCATGCCAATAACCTACCTATTACCTCTGCAAAACTCCGTCATCATCAGAAACAGCAACATTAGTGTTGAAGAAGAAAAGAGCGAGTAAGTGAGAGAACCTGATGTTTGCCCACCAAGCGTTTAATTACAGATTCTGGGAAGGAACTGACAGCACTAACGGTACTAATAACGATTAGCCACCATTTCTTGCAGCGTTTCCAGCCAGGCACAGGTAGGTCACGGGGACCCGATCCTAGAAGGCGGACTGCACCACTAGCAATCTTCGTAATCTTTTCTCGCCCTGCTGCCAAGTCATACGTTGTTCATTTCGCAGTTTGGACCAATCTGGAGGAGGCAGGGAGAACAACACTCGCCTCGACAGATGATGTTTAAGCATGTGTAACACATGGCAGAGCCAACGCGATTGATGCTGCTAGATATATTTTAAAACTGAAGTACTTGTTGTACAACCAGATACCCGCTTGCTAATTAGCTCGTTACAACTTCGTCGACATTATTCGACACCAACAATGCTCCCGAGGCATCGTGTTAAAAAAAACTGAGAACGACTCATATAACCTCTCAGCAGAAGCCATTGCTCGCAACTATACAATAGTACAGCCCTCACCGTGGCCTGGTACAAGCGACCCTCGACACCCAGTAATATACCTTTTTGAGCCATACGATTCAGGCACAAGCCAGCATTCTGATTGGTTGGTTGTGCATAAGCCAGGAAGCGCGCCTGTTTAAACTGCATTTGTGCACAAGCGAAGAATAAAACGAGTTTAATGGTTAAAGCACATAAAATGAGAAAAGATGGACTGACGCCGCAAGTTACGCAAACTGGAAAACGTGATTCTGGCCTTCGATTCATGCAGTGACTTTATCAGACACAACAGAGTTAATACAACGGTCGAAGTTTGCATCACTCCTCGAAATGATGAATCTTTGTTCCGTTTAAAATCCGGTATATTTTTGGCAAATTTTGGCGAAATCCATTCAGAAGTTATTTATTTGTTCATTTCAAGCAAATGACCCTTACACCTAATAGACTCACGGGACTTTCCCAAAACAAAAAGTGCAATGAAAGGCAGCGAAACAAATGCATGATCAGAGCCCACTCATGTAGTTCAGAAGAAGCGGTGGTCAGAAACCGACTCCCACTACCGGTAACTGATGGAAGTGCGGTCCTTTTGCGTACAGAGTTGGATCGTCAGTGGACACAACCTGGTCAAATGATTTCTGCTGTTCCGGAGACTGATACTTTAGAGGAGCATTCAGTAGCTAGTGGGCGCTCTCCGTTTTCCGTGCGTCTCCCACCCGACCCAAGACAACCACTCATTTGGGCATTAGCATCTTTAAGCCTACCTGCATAAGCGTTCATTCTACGAGTGACAATAAGGATGCCCGTTGTATATGTAATATGCTTATATAAATGCCTGTATGGCCCGTTGTGAAAGAGTACCGACAGCACCAAAGAAATCGCCTCTGGCTGTTTCAGAGCTACAAGCCTTCGGGGCGTAAGCCGATACAATAAGAAAGAAATCGTTTGACACCACGTCCTCGGAAGTCTTTCATGGCATTTGATAAAATGAACCCTGCAGAGGCGAATATCAATAGATATCTAACAAAATAGGAACACCTTCGCTTGGGATTTTAACGCGAAACCCATCTCGGCTTGCCCAGCATCAGTGGTCTCCGCGTCACCAAACGTGCATATTTTGAAGCCAGAGAGAGTGAACTGGCAGTAACTTCATCCTGGATTCCTGCTTCTGAGATCCATACACATCATTCCAGACGGAGTCCAGCGCAAGAACAAAAACAGCTTAATGTCAAGTGTTAGGATGTCATCATTGCCAATGTGCTGATTTTGAGGTATACGAGGCTGTTACCAAAGACGAACACGTCTCTAGGGGTCATGCAAAGTGAACTAAGCTGTCAGTCCTAATAAGGGTATCTGTACAGAGATTGCTACTAAGGAAGAAGGCTAGTGTATAGTGCATAAAATTGTCTAATCAACATATTACCGTATATTGGGGAGCTTTACGTCTACAGTACGTCAACAGTACACAGTTCTGTAGTATGTCGGAGCTGCTTCCCGATGCTTTCTGTGGAATTTGCATGGATATGATGTTTTGCCATGATATCTTCGATGAGAAAAGTTCCCGGCGGAGATTCTATAGACTGTGTTTAAACATGGATGAATTCATTTCAACCAACGCTTACCCTGCGCGTCCGTTGTTTGGAGGTTTTACAGCAAACTGTGAATTTTTTGTCAATGGGGGATTTAAGCATGGGCAGAGAGCCTCAGGATGAAACAACCTTAGATAATCGGTTGGAGTTTCATACATTTCTCAAGTGTTCACCTTTATTGTGCGAATTCAATATATTTGTGCACTGTTATATGAAAATGGATAATCAAGGTAGGTAGTAGGCTACAGTAAATAGACTAGTAGGCAGATAGTCCTACTTGGTTGCTACATGAAGTGGTCAAAAACCACGAGTTTTCGGTTGTTCGCTCCCAGTATCGTTTTTACTGAACTACTTATATTACATTGTATCAATTTTGGTTTTACATTCATCAATTTGAAATGCTAACCATTAAGCTGACTTAAACTTACACTGGGTTCTAGTGTCTGAACTGTAAAGCAGCAGCTCAGCTCAAGCTGTTTGTAGCCTGAGATAGTAATTCAAAGATAAAAGACAAATCCGGAAAACTTTACAAAACCACTGTATCCTGTGATTCGAAACCAGGCACTACAGTAAATCCAACGTTCGTTATAAAATAAAGATCTGAGGTGTCGCAAACGAAACTTGGCACGAATATCAACGAAATACCAAACAGCATTACAAGTAGTACCTCTACCAGATTTGGTGTGAGAATATCTGGCTTCCACATCTTCCAGATTGCGTGTTAGCAACGTCTGAGTAACGCGGTGCCCCATTGGTGGACGGGATGAAAGTTGTGATGTGGATGGAACTAATTTGGATCCGCCGTCAGTGCCAAGATCATTGTGTTTTTCTAGTGGCCCAATACTACTTTGACATTCATTCGAGCTCACCCTACTTGATGCGGCTATCGGTTGGCCAATCGAAGAACTCGACCGAGTCGAGTTTGGTTGAACTCGGTAGAGGCGGGATTCGGATAATGGAATATAATGGTTAGAGAGGTTGAAATCACTTTTCCGGCGTGAGAGTTCGGAGTTCGAGCACTGGGTCTCAGTCTGGAGTGAAACGCAACGGTATGAATATTGAAGTGGACTGACGCGATCAGCACAGTAATCAAGCAATCAAAGAAATGGATTATACAAAAAATTACATGGACGTAAAATGGATGTGTCATATAGCGAAATGTCAAGCAAGACCCATGCATGTCCACTTTTATAAACAAAGGTTAGCGCTACTGTGAACGCCAGGTGTTTTCGTGTGCGTTCTATTGAAATCATTACAAAAACGACAGCCAGTGTGCGACAAAATTAAGTTACGATTCTATTATTAGACCGGAAATTTCTCGATTTTAATGCTGCAGTGTTCAACCCCCCCCCCCAGGTAATCGAACAAAGCGTTAAGGAACTTTAGCACCCCAGAAACTTTCAGGAGACAGGAATATGGGACAAAAGAGAAAAATAGCAGTCAAATCACATAGTCACGCGGATGTCCTACGATACGTTGACTACTGATGGGCATATAACGGTCATTCCGTTATAAATAAGAACGAGCAGCAGTTATTTGAAAGAGGCGCTCACCACGCAAACCAGTATACATACATGTAATTCATGTTGGCCTTGGTTCCCTGGTTGTGGTCTCACTTTTGTGAATTCCGTGGGCTGAATGATTAGGACATCATCGCCTTTAGATGTAGCAATGTTTTTCTGTATGGTGCACTGTCTTTGAAGCAAACATAACCTTCGCATGAAGTCACTGGCCAGTAAACGCCTACCACAGATGCCAGGAATAACAACACACTGACCAGATCATTTTTGGTTCGTACACGGTACAAACTTCCAGCCTTGCTTGGGGATCACGGTAGGGAGCTACGGTACTGGTGTAACGGTGATACTACTGATCGGGAGGCACGCGAGTAGTATGTGTTGTTCGTAGAATTTCGCTTTGCGTCGATTGAAAAAGGGAATTCTGTTGCGGAATTCGCGGGGCCACTTTGTAACATTTGCTTGAATTTGACCGACGAATGATTGGAGTCAATATATCTCCAGGAAGACTCGTTCGGGAGAAGATCTGTGTCCAGTTTTTGTAACTAAGATGCAGATTAGAATTTTGCTTCCCTGTTCAATGGTCTGTAACCGGTCAGTTGGCATCGAATAAATACTCCGCAGCGAAGGCCTTCTTCCTCTCACTGGTGCAGTGTACGGTCATGAAAAATGGCAGGCTATTGTGGCTGAAGTCTATTTTGGCATTCATACTAAAATGGATTGAATCTGTCAAATTCAGCAATCCACCCTCATTTATTTTGATGTACTAGGGCATTTAGCCCGGTATTGCCTAATATACCTCAAAACAACTAATGATATTGTGCGTATGCTAGACCTTGTACCACTAAAGCATATTTTGAATGACCGGGTCTACAGATGGTCTACATCAAGCAAAGGAACAAGCACTGGCTGACATTGTGCTCTTGCTGCTTATCGTGATCTATGGGGACAAGCGATTCAGCGTATCCTCGGAGCCAGATAACCGCAACCCATGAAAAAAACATATCTGTAACACCCTCTCGGTGCCTAACTGTTATGCCACCAGAAGGAAGCGCTAGGGCTGAGATACTGCCAGGTTGCCCAACCCAAGAGAGGGAGGTCAAGAGGCAGAGGTCGGGTTCGAACCACGGACCTTCCGTTCAGTAAATTCGCGCTCAAACCATTGAGCCATCTTCCCTGTCGGTCTCCATGAGAAATTCGCTGTAAAGTACACTTTATGTTTTCTGGAGCTGTCATTTAACACATAGAAAATCTTGAAATTCAGCTGCTGTCAATGTACTTGTTTTCAGCATATCGTGTTATGGAAATGGATGACAGAGGTAGTCTTCTTACAAGGAATTGTAATCATTCCAATTTCTGATTGAGTTTTAGCCGAGCTTGTGTAAAATACTACAAAACTGTCATTTTCCGCCCGTCAATAGGTTACGGAAGGTTGAAAATCAGGGCAACTCCATAGATTTGTCGCAGACTGTATAACTCAGGCATCAACAGCAACAGGTTCACCGGATTTAGATAAGATAGAATTATCAGAAACAGTGAGAATTGCCACCAAAATTTCAGTGGATCGCGAGTCGTCAGTGTTTAACATCGGTGTAGAGACTGCTAAGTGCTTTCCCAGCCTGTTACGAATTCTCCAACATAATCGATGGTAATGCGTTGATTTCCTAAAGCTGAAGTGGGCGTTGGCTTACCTACCCAACTTCCCCGTAGATTCTCACGGACACTTAAGTATCGCTGAGCCGGACTTCACACACTGTGTACTCATGTAGATAACTGCCTGTTCGGTGGGTCATTTATCCTCCTTTGCTTCGACGCTACTCAGGTTCAGAGTTAACTGATTGAGAGATTTTAAAAGATAAGCCCAAGAGACGAGAATGGAAGAGTATGAACACATGTCAAAGTGTAGCCGGCGGGATATTTTACCCAAACACCTATATATTTCATATTCCTATACTTAGTGACCAGAAGACCGAGGCTTGAAGCAACTAGCCACGTAGTCCCCTTGTCTAGCTTGTCATGTTATGATGGCAAAGTCCGGGCCATCTTTTCTGTCACATTAGCGACTGGTGGCTCACTTGTTCCACGTTGAGTTTTCGATGGTCTAGGACATTCAGGCCAACCAAACAGACATGACCTCCTTTCTCTGATTATTCCATCCATCTGCAACATCACGTTGATGCTTATTATTTTAGCCGCTTTGTTTAGTCGATAAGTAAATTGTCAGCTGGTCTCCTCGTTCTTTGTGACATAACGCACCATCATTCATCATTTTGCCTTGAAAATGCCCTCATCTATGCCCGGCGGTTCTCACCATAGCGAAGTACATGTATTATCACTACACTGTGGAAGAATAAATAAATCGGACGGCTAAGGATTGGCAAAACGTATGGTCTGCGATATCCCACGTTACCGACCAGTGGGTCCAAAGTATTAGCCAATGCTGCATGCAGAAAAACAGTATTGCCTCACTAAATGATAGAAAAGATGTCTAGATTGGTGGAGAAGTGGCTAAAAGCTCCCCATATGGTAATCCCTCGGGGGTTGGAAGGTTGTTCTATATTACGCTTATCATTCTCCAAACTAACGCCGAATAACCAAAATTATTTTTCCAAAGTGTTCTTTCTCTGTATACCTCGCTTTCTTTTTGAGGACGAAAATGTTGCACCACCTGATGACACATCTAAATCAAAGTCAATGGGCACGACACCAACCTCTATCCATTTGGTCGTAGGATTCATTGAAGAGACTGTACGTGAGAAGCTTTGCGAGTTTGTATTATCTACATCCAAAACGTCTTCTCGTCCACCGGATGTGGCTGTGCACGAACACCTATCCACCGGTTCTAAAGAGGGCAGACTGGTAACCGAATGATTCGAGATGCGACGATATCGACCAAAATTCAGTGAACGTGAAGTAGGAGTGAACAGATCGGTTTCACTACCTGCAAAAGATAGGACAAGGTGAACCGGTTTATTCTGGGCCAAAATAGGTAATACATTCATGGAAAGCATCTGAAAAGAGTGAAACATGGATCAGTTAAACACGAACATCCTTGCATAAGCGAAACACACTTCTCATGAACGAGAGATTTGGGTAAGTTTCAGGTGAGTCGGGGAACATCGTTGTTTCAACTCCGAGTGTGCATGAAGCACAGCAATAGGAAATCCTTAGACACTGGTTAAACAATAATGGTAGTGCAGTGCTATTTAATACCAAAATAAATACCCATGGTTAACCGCCAGGCTTTACAAAACTGGAAATAGAACCTCGGCCATTCTCAATGAGTTTTCAAGAAATATAACAAAACTGGGTCTGGAATACTCCGAACCAAATGATCTATATGGAGTCACTCAAAAATCGAGCCAGTACATCATTCTTACTTTGTAGTTGCGCACCCTACGACAAATTCTGGAGCAGCGACACTGCTTCCATCAACCAAAAATGGATGTGATTCTTGATTTGAGAGCTGCCTTTGACTGTTTGGACCCCCAGGCACTATTTCAGTGTCTGTAGAGCAAAGGTGTCCCCCATAAATTCTTGACCCTCCCTAAGGCGTTGTACGCCAACTTCTGTGGTTGTGTTAGGGTCTGCAGGAAGCTATCGCCTGAGTTCCCCACATCAAATGGTATCAGACAGGGCTGTCCTCTTCCACCTTTCCTCTTCAACTTCGTCATTGATGCGATCATGGAAGGCTCACTACCAGCCTCTAATGCCTGTAAGGTCAAAGTGTCTCCGGGGCGTCGCTCACACATATCGAGTACTCGGACAACGTAGCTCTTCTTGAAGCTGACCCCGTGGTAAATCAAATAATATTAAATAATCTAACTAACTCAGCCTCATGGTTTCGGAATGCGTTCCAAACTTGAAAAGTGTAAAGTGACACTGCAAGATCGAGTGGGGTTGAAACTTAGTCTTAAGCTTGCGGATGAACCGATTGATGTACAAGGCAAATTTGTTTACCTGGGCAACTGTATCAGTCCCGGTGGTCTGGCGAAAGATGATATTTCCATCCGGATTGGGAAGACCAGAGCAGCTTTTGTGAACCTACGTCACCTGTGGCGTAGGCGTGACATCAGCTTCTCTGTCAAGCGTCGAGTTCACAATACTGCGGTGCGCCCCAAATTACCATACGGGTCAGAAACCTGGCTGCTGCGCGCCGAAGACGTCAAAAGACTTTCAGTGTTTAATCCTCGATATCTTCGGAGCATTGCCCGAATCTGGTGGGAACACCGGATCAGCAATGCTGAAGTACGGTACGCCAGTCGACCGAATGCTTCGAAGTGCTCTTTTCGCACAACCACGTGAAGGGTGGAAGAGAGCTAGAGGTGGTCAAACAATGACTTAGCAGCGAATGATAAAAGCCATTACCAGCAAACTCAGCTGTGCTGGCCGTTACTGTCTTCTTGCATGGGGACCCCGAGGAGGGCCATATCAATGGCTAAAGACATTATCAGACATGACTCAGTCGCGCACTCAATGGCGCTCGTGCATCCAAGCTATTGCCTTCAATGCATAGTTCCTTTTCCAACCCCCTTCACTTGACAGCCCATTGACAGTGCTGGATTCATGTACCAATTTATCATCTCCCGTCTGCAATGCTCAGCTACCCAGCCCGTCCAAATCATCGGTGAACTAAACTGCGGCAGCTCCAACCATTGTACGACGACTACGCGGTTATTACACCTGACAATGATAATGATGAGTTGCACACCTGGTCAAGCTTTTGTGCAGATAGACGGCCACATCTGCGAATTGAGATTGTGTTAACATGGGGCTCAACCTAATCGCAGCTGGGATTCTTGTCGATAATGTTATTCAACAGAACGTGCTACACGCCAGCTACCTGCGCTGGAACCGTATTCAAGTCATCGAAGTGTTTTCCTTGATGTACGGCTACATATAGGATTGAAAAAACGCCTCAACAACCCATTTCCGGTTTCATTATTTTTGCAAATATAAGGTTGGAGTAGTTGCCGAATTTTCATGAATTTTGTCTTTCATCTGAACAACAATCTGAAGGTACGTGCAGGTAATCACTTGTTTCAAGATACTATACCGTTAGAGGAACACCCATTTAAATTCTTTTTTTTCAGCTCTTCTGCGAGTGAGATCGAGATGAGTTCACCACTAATACCATCCTAGTTTTTAACTGGGGATTTATTCCCACAGGCATCAGGTTTTGCAGCGAAACAATTTGTGCGGTACTCTAAGACACATCAGATTAAAACGACATCATAAGGTTAAAGAAATGTAAACTTTAAGATATAGCTGTACGGCTCGAAAAATTTTCGCGCAAGTGGCTTTCAATTTTGGTGGGTTTAATAAGCCGTATATGCTCTCCAAATAGGACTTGTAATGAGTAGCTCCTTACTCATAAGGACACTCATAACAACTAATTATTGGGTACAACCGATTCACCTGATAAAAGTTACCGGCTGAATTGTCCGAACGTCCCTACACTTAGCATAGCGTATCCCTAAGATAATCAGATTAGAACGAATTAAGCACACTTAAGTGTGCGTTATTGTCAAATTTGATAAGTGGAACTGTAGAACTATATTGTTCAAAAATTGGTTGGTAGGAGTTCAGGCGTAGCAAATTTACAAGGCCCATTCACTTCAAATCCACATCATGAAGCTGGAACGGTAGACTGCGTTTGATTTGGTCAACGATTTCTACTGGGAATGCTTGAATAAATTAATCGAGATAATTACTCAAAACGGTGTGCAAAGATTGATATGATAAGGTTTAAATAGCGTCGGGTAACTGACTTGTTGAAAATGCCTTCAATGCTAACGGCATACATTTCTCACCGCAGCAGTAGAAATCTTCGAAGAAATCGGCCTGAAAATTCTTAATCAGCATAGAACCAGAGGTACAGTCCGTTTTTTCAGTGCAACTGGCACACCTACCACAGTATCCCCAGTAGGCACTGCATTTTTATCTCCGGTTCCATAGCTTAAGGACGGGTGGTTAGACGCACCAATTGCAGTAACCCTCCTCTCTAACGAGACACAAGTTTTCCCTTCCAATCTTTCGCTTCGTTAGACCACTCCACTTTAAATCGAGATGCAACTGACTTTTGTGGTTGGCGCAACTTCTGTCACCCTAGTAATAAAGACTAACAAACGTTCGCGCCGCATGCGTGTGTGACTCTTATCAGCATGACTAAAATGGCACCTCTTATAGAAACGTGTATGCAGACTCGTACATTAACGACCATGAACACAGCAATGGGCAAAGTACATCCCCTAATAGGGCGAACTCATAAACAACAACATGTTGTGGTCTCGTGACTGGTAGTGATTTTTCGTGGAAACTGAACTTCATAACAACAGCAGATTAAGCTGTCCAGTGTAGCATAAATTAGGGCATTAGGCAGCGCGTCTTTAACGAGTAACCACTGTCGTTTACGCTGATGATCCAGTTCAGATAACTCCATCATGTTTTCGTATGCCCAACCTAATGTAGTGTGGCTGCGCTTGTCCACCGTATCTGCTTCTCCAATTGACCAAACCAAGACAGTGCACAATTTTTCCTTTGGACCATTGGTTAGGGCTCGTGAGGCTGGGACGCCTAGGCTCTGTATGCAATTATTCTCCATCACTCGATGAAGATGGATGGACGGTGGATTGGATGGACGAAGTGGCCATAATGGATTTCGGCAAATGTTCAGCAAGCAACGTGTATCTTTGGAGATTTATGCGTACGAAATCAGAACTGACAGCGAATTCGCTGGTAAACTACCCTAGGTGTATGTGCTGAACAGTAGGTTTCCAGAAATGGACAATGCATATTTTGACAAGTGAACCAACCGCACGATCACGCCAAAGGAACAAAGCGATGAAATCACACTTCCCCAATTTGAGTAAAACCCGCCTATTTAATCAGTAAGCGTTGATGGAAGCTGACTCCGCTGTGATTTCACAGCGAAAACTGAGCATACCTGTGTTCTGACAGACAGCAGTAGCTAGTCTGATTTTTCAATCCCGTTCTTTATGGCAGTTTGCATGGACCAGTTTATCGTCCCACTAAAAGCGACATGTCTCCGCTTTCCTCTACTGTTTATTCATAGTTTACCTTGAACTGTTATTGGCGAGAGCGGTAACTTTGCACGACCAAAATAGGTGGCTATTTTAGCATCAGAAAGCACAGGACAAAAATTTCTGTCTTATGGGAGGTTTCTCGCCTACTATCCTGCTGATGAAGTCCAATCCACTGGGGAGATTATTACTTGTTAGGAAGTTGCTCACTAGAGGATTCCTGTACACTTAAATTGAGGGAATCTACACTCTTCACTGTCGGCTCCTATCTAATAGAATCCTATTCTCATATGAAACTACACCCCCAGTGTTTTCCGGCGTGGGGAGGCTACAGTTTCACTTGCAAGTTCAGCTATTGATGCCCATGCTTAACCTGAAGGCCACATTCTCGAACCACCAGTCGATAGGAATCGGCGCATACTGAGAACAGCTGATGCCTCTAATAGAAACGGTAAGTGCAAATGTTGAGCCTCCTATTATCGGTACCATACCGTCTGAATAGTGGCATATTGAATAGAGTAAATAGCTTATTTGTAATAAGTGGTTTGATCGGCAGTAAGAATATCCCTGAATCACTGGGTCTTTCTGAAAGGATGAAAAGGTGACTGACTTACGGGCCACATGGAACGGCATTCTTCGAGAACTTTTCAAAAATTTCTCACCGGTCTCGAGCTCAGTTTTTCCGATCGCCCACGGTTCAAATTTGGCAAGTAGGTCAGTTTGACCCATATTCCCACGATCAACTAAGTTACCTGTCGATCGACGAAGTTGTTCAGCTGAAGAATAGTGTTTGACACTGGGGTCAAATGCCTTCACGGAAGCCAGCTAAATAGCATAAGATGGAAGGAGAAAAGAAACAACATAAAAAGGTGAGCACCCTACTCCAGTTCAATTCAAAGTGCGGTAACATCGATATCAGTTTATCATTTTCCGCTTGGCACATGCTGAGGAGTTTGGAGAGGCAGCTGTCTTGTTAGTATTGTCTATTATTAGTTTGCGCTTCGACGCAATATGTAGGAGTCTCTTCTGTGCCTTTTAAAATAGTCCATATAGTACATAGTCCAAAAAATCCACTTTCAACTACACTCAGGCAGCAAACAGCCGTAAGTGGAGTATTGTAACCAAGGGTAAAGTATAACCGCATACTATGCAGAAAATAAAACGATTGTGCATGATATGATGCAGTAATGGGAACGGTTTTATCGTGACACAGTGGGACTCAATGTAGGCTGCAAGTGTGACAAACCGGTTGGGCACCAATGCAACATGCTAAGCGTTTTTGGTGTAACCTCCCTGGTTGGAACGCTCGAAGTTATGATCACTTCTAATTCCCACACCCTTTGAGCACTCAGCATTCTCGGGACATGATTGGACAGAAAAACCACTAACCGTTGAAGTGCGCATGGTGTCTTGACACCAAACTGTGTCCGTGACCGCGTTCACTTCTGAAAGAACAACAGAAACTCCAGCCTTTACCTCTTCTTGTGGCAATCGGAAACCTGCAATGAAGGTAGCAATGACATTAAACTTGTATAGATAATGAAAACAAAAAACACGTGGCGCAGCCCAAAGATTGCAACAAGAAGGCTCTGCACACGAATAAGACGATGGACGATAAGTTGACCTTCGTCGAACACAATCGTTTAATGGCAAGTGGACACGCTTGTCACATCACTTCATTCTCGGGTTTGTTTTCCACCAGGATTGTGCCAAAACTAGAGTGCCTATTCCAACTGCAATTTGGTCCCTTGACTGGGAGAAACCACAGAGGTGACTGGTGCTTACCTAAAGAAAAAATGCTCCAGTCACTGCATACACATCGCTGAGTAGGCGCACTAAACCAAGTTGCGCTGAATAGAGGGAATTCATAAAAAGAGTCAACAGACTATGGGCTTCGTCTTTCTTACCAATGGTGCGTACTCTATCATGATTCCAAACATTACTGGTCCATTTACACCTAGTCTGTCTGGATTAAACGTTGATACAGGGCAGACAGACGTCTCAAATTCCATGTAGAAAGTATCAGAAGCCTGACTTGCAGGATGGATGCCCAACCCAAAAATTATCTGACCACTCTCCGAATTACCGCCAGTTATTCCCAAACAGTATTACAAGTACCAGGAGGTGACGCTATATAGTAATCACGTTGCCCAAGCTTCTGAAGCGCACTACAGCCCCATCCCTAACTCAGAGGTTGTCCCTGATGTTAGCACTTGCTACCTTGCGTAGGGGACACCCGGACATAAATAACCATTAGGATATCAAGCAAGACATATAACTCTCTGGTACCTACTTCAACTGTTTCCTTGAATTACATCATAAATTACATCCTCGAGGATCTGATACGGTGAACTAAACTAAATCAAAGACCCACTACACGTTCTGCAGAATAAATTAGGTAGTTTATTCGTGGATTGAAAGGAGATTCAATGAAATCGGTTTCCGAATTCATAAGCTGCAGTAAAAGTCTAGTTTATTCTGAGGATTTCCAACAAAAAATAAACACATCACCGAGCACAAGAATAAACAGATCTACTGTAGCTCACTACCAAAATCATAGAAATAGCTAAAAAAATATGCTGGTTCGAAACACTGGAATCGTGACAAAGTACCATTCTGCACTATTCTGCGAAAGTACGCAAGTACACTCCCTTTACCTCAGTGATAGGTGGCTTCTCGACATTGTAGCTGAGACGTGCTGTGATGAAACAGAGTCAGGATAACATAACTTTCAGTGCACAGTGTGTATAGATTTGGCAGACGAACCGCGGTTTTGGTATAAATTGACAGAGGCTATTGAGAGACCTGGTGATATAAGGACACAAAATCTGACCCATGACTGGTAACGGTGATGGCCCCGGAAAAGTGCGTGGGCAACCCGAACCGGTTTAAGCAGTTTGTAAGTGTTGTTTTCCGAAACGTGCACCATCCGATGCACCAATCGCTAGTTTTCCACTTTTTCCAGAATCGTTGCGTCCCTGTGACTCGTCAGTACTGGTGCCGATGGTTGAGCGGTCCACAATGCATCATTGCGACCAGGCCGGGCGTTGTCGTGCTCACAGTTGCCTGTGCATCAGAGCAAGGGTTGCAACTCCAGCATGATGGACTGGTGTGGCTACTATGCCACTATAAGTGTGGGAACACTGGAGTTGCTATGCTGCATTCCCAGGCCCTTTGTTCAGGTGTGGGATCGGCTCGGTTTGAACCATCCGATTTCGAACAGAATGGATGATGAAACAGCAGCTGCCTATTATAAAGAGGAAGATCCATTACCTCAAGCAATATAAAAATACCGTCCATTAAAGGAAACCGTTATACACTTCCGCGTTCCTATTCGGGTAGCAATTAAGGTATAAAACTGATCGTGGGGATAATGAAAGTCAATGCTACCAACCTAACCACTGTGCATTAGGCTTCCAATTATGGTCGGAGTTGCAGAAGCTGTTACTGAAACCGAACTAAAACTAACCTTCAAAAGTCACGGAAAATAATTCAGAAAGGAAAATAAATACTCACAAAGTAAGAATAACTCGACAATTTATCCAGGTGAACAGTCACAAGAGTTCCTGCAGTACAATCGGAAACTAAAAGCTGCTAAAAGTTGCAGCTGCAAGTGCGTGCCTGGTGAGCAAGAGAGCGAGATGGACCAAGTGGTTAGAGCGCGAAGTTACTGACCGGAAGGTCCGTGGTTCGAACCCGACCTCTGCCTCTCGACTTCCCCTGTCTAGGCTTGGGCGACCTGGCAGTACTCCAGCCCTAGTGCTTCCTTTGGGTGGTACGGCAGTTAGGCACCGAAAGGGTGCTACAGCTAAACGATTACAGCTAAACGAGCAAGAGAGAAATAGCGAGGCGAAATTCGGCCCTGAAAACAACCAGGTGAACACAAGAGTTCCTGCAGTACAATCGGAAACTAAAAGCTGCTAAAAGTTGCAGCTGCAAGTGCGTGCCTGGTGAGCAAGAGAGCGAGATGGACCAAGTGGTTAGAGCGCGAAGTTACTGACCGGAAGGTCCGTGGTTCGAACCCGACCTCTGCCTCTCGACTTCCCCTGTCTAGGCTTGGGCGACCTGGCAGTACTCCAGCCCTAGTGCTTCCTTTGGGTGGTATGGCAGTTAGGCACCGAAAGGGTGCTACAGCTAAACGATTACAGCTAAACGAGCAAGAGAGAAATAGCGAGGCGAAATTCGGCCCTGAAAACAAGGCTGAAATTAAAGCAATGTAATGGACCAACTGAAAATTGACAATATTATTGGGAACAACTGTACTACCTGGCTTATCAAAGACTAGACTACTTCGTCGACTGTCAGACTCCGTGTCGTGCGGATCGCCCGGTTTGCGTCGAGGGGTCCACGAGAGTGGGGTGACATTGGTTACAGCAGAGAATATGGTTGGTTCGGTGGGCAGAGGGGAACTGGCGCATTGTGCCGCGACTACATCTGGAGTGAGAAAGCGTGTGAAAAACTGAATTCTTCTACTTGCTTCTACCCAAATGGAATAGTTTCAGGATTCTTACTCAAGGCACCAAAACCTAGGGGGAGAAGCAATCCAACGACTACTGCTTCCCACCTGGGGACTGTGCTAGTTGTTCTATAAGCGACTTGCTACATCACACCTAAGCACGTGTACGTCACATGTGATCTGTCCACATGTGTACCAAATAAACAATCATGACATCATTAAGACACGTGCGGGATGTTTCGAATGCGTTGATTCGCCCAAATAGCTAGATGGTATGTGTATTTGTACGCGCAAACTTTCACAACTGGGCAAGGGATACAAGACATCTTAAACGGAAAGCTCGAATACACACCGGGCAAACAACAAGATAAAAAAAGCGGGCCGGGGATACAAACCCAAGACGTTCCGTTTCCACCGTCTTAGAATCCAGCAGTTTAACGGTAGTGAGACGAGAATTAGCAATTTTGTTCCGGATGTCAGGTAAACATGAACAAGCGAAACTCACCTGAGTAGACGGCTGCCGCGACGGGCAAAGTTGATGTTTTTTGTGATGCTTGGGAGCAGCTATCTTCTCCATCGGTAGAACGCCCTAATTCCAGACGAGGAAGGCCAACAGGTTTTACAAACCCCCTTACGTCGATTGAAGGTGGTAAGATATGATCGGTTTGTTCCGATGTCAACGAAGGTAATGAAATAGGGACATTGGGACCTTGTGAATGTCCAGTAGCGCCACTGGGAGAATAATCTGAATGGAAGTTTGGCTGGATAAATTAGAAGACAGTCTCCTGTTAGTAAACGATTGAGCTAAGAAATAAAAGAAGCAAAATTACAAGTTTTTTGGCTTATTGGTTTATTAGGCTGGCAAATTCACACTGACTCAAAATGGTTCATTGTTTTCTGGGACCACGAGAAAGCAACTAGCTCAATGAGCAACGTGGCATCCGCGAACAAGACAATGGATTTGAGAAATTCACTCGAAAAATTCAAGGGCCTAAAGAAAAGACGTGACGGACACTACCAATCTTCCAGCAAAGCTTCAGCTATTTTGAAGGAGTAAACATATGAGTCAAATAGTCAATGCGTACGAGACGCCCTAAAAAGCATTGGATCAGAGAAGTGGTCTTAGAAGAGAATTCGCCTACAAATAGAAGCATTGGAGTGCACGCGTTTTTTTAGCAAAACTGTGTTGAACTAACCAGAAATGCTGCCCCCGGGCAGCGACACAAGCTGATCACATGCCTAATCCTGAAGCAAATGCCCTTGTCTAAAGTGAAGCCATAAAATGAATATGCCGGCTATCTGACGTCATTAGTCGTAAAACCACACTAGTAAAGGAGGAAAAACTTTGGTGATAGCTACATGATGTTCAAACGCTTTCAACATCTAACACAGTTGCAGTATAGAAGGATCATATCACCAAATTTTCCAACACACATACATCGCTCACCGCACAAGGGGCTTCAGTGACTGAGTCTGCGGTAGAGTTAGGTTTAGCCGCTTCTTCATCCACTGCTTCGGATCGACTGCATTCCAACAGGTAATTTTTATTCCTTCTCGCTGAACGGGGACGAGGTGTTGGTGCTTGCACATCGACGAGGGCCTCTGGTGCTCGCATCAAGTCGGCTTCATTTTTGTTGGCTACTGTTAGGGGAAGAAGATTGAGGCGCTCGTGTTGCTGGTGGTTTGGT